>NC_040044.1:25541713-25632581 GCF_003713205.1 Coffea eugenioides | reverse complement strand
CATGGAAACTAGTGAATTGTACAAGTGACTTTGGAATGGAGCATGGCATGACTAACTTCACTTGACTTTGCTTAATCTGCACAAATGAAGAAACACTAAATAAAGCAAAGGTAAGTTCGTTAGAAAAACAATAAGCCCTCACATTTTTGCTCACAATCATCTCACTTTCTCTCTTTTCTTCCTTTTTACCACTCATCTCATCAGATTTTTTCATCTCTTTATCTAGTTTAACGCCCTCAATTGTTTTCTCATCATCAACCTCCTCAACAAATGGTTCATTAGGATGAGATACTCCTTTGTTGGGAATAGGGTCAGCTATCTCCTTCTTAGAAAACTCACTTTGATAGCATCCATTTGACTCCATTTGTTTTTGGTGTAGAAGACGTTGATATGTCTCCCAAAATGACTCCGCATGAGGTGGTTCAACTCTAAGTTTAGTCTTAGAAAATGTTGAATGAACCTTCTTATCACCTCTTGCATAAACCGGCTTTAAAGAGGTAGATTGCATGGAACCCCTCCTCTTGAGAGATTCGTTCTCTCGTTGGAGCCGATTGTACAAGTCCGCAGTATAATGGGAGGGTACAAATCGTTTCCTCATCACTTGCTTCATTTCAGTCCAAGTGTCAATTGGTTGTTCCCTATTTCTCCTCCTTGTGGCACATACTTGCCCCCACCAAATAGATGCATAATCTTGAAATTCAATAGCTGCAAGTTTCACCTTTTTCTCTTCAGAGTAGTTGTGGACTTCAAACACTTTCTCAACTCGTCTAACCCAATCCAAGTAAGCTTCAGGATCATTTTTCCCATGAAAGGTAGGCATCTTGGTCTTGATCGAACCAAGATTGTCATCGGTTCTCCTAGGTCAGCCTCGACCTTCCCTCACTTCCCTCTGGCTTTTCCTTGATCGAAAAGAGATGTTAGAATGATATCTCTCATCATCCGCATCATGATCAGCACTCTGAACACTCGAAGCCCTATTGTGTGTATCTCCGGTACCTCGCATCGCAATGGCAGCCAACCTGTCGGTTATTTGTGCCATCGCAAATTCATGTCTCTCCGCTTGTTTTTGAAGAGTTTGGAGCACCAGTTTGAGTGACACGTCGGTCTCAGACGGCTCAGGCATGTTCCCTTCTTGAGACATATTATCCAACCTGCAAAACAAGTGTATCCTAATCTACCTTGCAAAGCACTCGTGTATCACTCAAGAAAACACACACACTCTCAATTTTTCCTCTCGAAGTTCTTAAAACAACTCAACTCTCAAAAATTCCAGAATTAATTACCCTATAAGTAATAAGACACAAAGCAGAATTTTTGCAAATCCTAGAAAACAAAACTCTACCTGAAGCTGGAACTTTTTTTTTTTTTTTTTGAGCAGTTGCTTTGCTGAGTTTCTGGTCAGTATTTTGGAGTATAAATGGTGCTTTTGGGGTGCTCAAATAATGCAAGAACCAGTCCTCAAATTTCAGTCAAATCGGATTGCAAAACTAGCTCAACCGATTTTAGAAACTCAAGAACTCCCAAGGCGGTTTGGGCTAAGGTGTTTGGTTTGGTTTTGAAAAAAGAATTGGGTGTGTTTGGGGCTGGTGAGGTCGTTTGGGGTCTTTGGAATTCAATCAAGATTGGAACTCAAGAGTTGGAAACCAATCAAGATTAGGAAACTCAAGTTTTGGGAAATCAACCAAGATTTGGAGATTAACCAAGATTTGGGAACCCACCAAGAATTGGAAACTCACGATTTTTTTGGAAACTTGATTTCCTTTGTATGAGAGCCAATTCCTTCTCTTCTTCCTTTTTTTTTTCTTTTTTTTTCCGGCTCTTCAAGGAACACAAATTCAGATCACACCAACAAGTTCAAGAAAACGGATGAAAGGTTATGCCAATTCCAAGAAATCCCTAGTTCTTGGTTTATTGTTCAAGAATTTTCAAAATAAGACTTGGTGGTCCAAGAACTTCAAGAATTTGTTCAAGAAGCTCAAGAACTTCCCCAAATTGCGTTGTGGTATTTAGGGTTTGCAAGAACAACAACCAATTCTCAAGAAATAGGCAAAACAGAATTTCAGCAATACTCAAAAGAAAATTCCAGCAATACTCTAGCAACTTGAATACTAAAACAAGATAAGATACGTGACTCTTTTTTTTTTCTTTTTTTGTCTTTAAACCCTAACAACCCAAACACAAATATAACAAACCCAAGAACTTGGACAGAAAACACAAAAAGACAACACCCAAACAGTTTTTTTTTTGACTCGGATGAACAGTAACGTGAACAGTACGCTACAGTATGATGAACAGTATTTCGGAATAGTAACGATGAACAGTAATCGCTACAGTTTTTTTTTTTTGACAAAAAGACAACTAACAAGATATGAACAACTTCAATTAAAAGAGAATTAACCTGATGCTCTGATTACCAACTGATATAGGCAACCCTAGGGGAAGACCCTCCTAGAACCTCCCAACCTTGTAATTATCAGAGTTGGATCTTTTCTCCCAACAGAAATTGAACTCGATTGTTCTCATGAACTCAAGACCTCTGACACACAAAGGTAATCAGCAACCTTAAGCAAATAAGGATGGATGAAGCGACACCACGATTAGGGAACAAGCTAATCGATAAAGTCTGATTTGAATCCTAAGCCATAACTCAAGAATTCAAGAGTAAGTTCGATTAAGAACTTGAAGGAAAATTCCTCACGATTTCTGGTTGTAATAATCTCCCTTTTACTCTTACAAGAGGTGCCTTTTTATAGGCTAAAACTAGGGCAAAATCCGGCCCACATAAACCTGGAAGAAATTCGGCCCGCACAAAGAGCTTAAAGAGCCAGCTCTTTAAGGCTTTCCGGTAAGGCCCAATAAGTAATAAAATACTAAACGCCTAACAACTACTAAACTAGACAGTCTTAAAACAACTACCAACTAAGCTAACAAGTATGAGATCATTCCTTCGCTTCAAACGTACAAGTGAACAAAGTAACTTCATGGTCCATCGAATCTTCAAACCTAGCTTGCTCCTTGCTTGTATGGTGAATGATCAAGGCTCGTAAAGCTTCCTTCACCTTCTTGGTTCTTGATCTTGTCATCGGACCACCAATGTTGATCAAAGGGTCCTTGACCCAAGGTTGGAGTTGTTGCACACCCGTATCCGCATCAGAATCAGTTTTAGTTTAAAACATGAAAGTTGTAGGAAATGATGTTTTATAGTATCCTACAAAATTTCAGTTCAATATGAGCACTGTAGCATGTGAAAAGAAAAAATTACCCTTGCTGCCATTGGTATAGTTTTGTGGACAGTTTTGACATTTTCTCATTTTGGCTGCATTTTTTCACCTTGATCCGTATAAAATTAGCCTTTAGCCAAAACACAAAACTTTTAGCCCTATGTTTCACCTTTCCAATGCATCTGAAAAAACCTCAAACGGAATTGTGTAGCCTGAGTTATTGTCATTTGAATTCAGTACTGACAACCGTACTGACAAGGACCTTCTGGTTCTGTAATCTATACGTTTGACCTAGATCAATGGTGAAATGGATTGAGTGGTCTTCATGCAAGTTGTAGATCTTTGTCTTAGCTTCGAAACGGTATAAAATTCATACCCATCCGATAAACGTAGCTCTATTTTTGAATAAAATGTTATAAGATGTTAAAGCTGCTATTTCCTCTTTTGGCTTCAAAACTGATATTTAGTTGCACTATTGAACTTGTGATGTACTTGGGTAATTTTGGAGCCTAATTGAAAGGCTGTGGTAATGATATTTCTTGTGTGTGATGTTGGGGCTGCCTTGAGAAAAACAATGAAGCCACAAAGGGCGTACTACCCAAATTTACACTCGAGGGTTAGCTAGAGGTACTCGCGACTTGAGTACGAATTCGGGAACGAATCTTACTGGAATTGTAGGGTATTCAAGTCTTGTTTCATAGAGGTCTGTAAGTTAGCGTTCAGCCGAAACTTGTAACCCTGGAAAACGTGAAAGTAATGACTACTCGAAATACGTTTTCTCCATTTCTTCGATTCAAATGGTATTTCAAAGTATACTTGCTGCAAATTTCCCAAGTTTTAAGAGCGAGTATAAGTTTTACGACTACTCTCTAAATGAGTTTCAATTACTTGATTCTCGATAAACGAAACGTTTAAGTTTCGAATCTTAGTTACTTTTGAAAGTTCTTAAACAATATTTTATCGCAGATTTGGACTCCAAGCCAGGAGTACTACCTGGACGTGATCACTAAAAGCACTACACTTTTGGTGAGTGCTTTCAAATACCGAATTGTACTTGATACTTGTGTTTAATACTTGACCAATATGATTACATGTTATATAAGTGGACTGATAGGGCAAGAGTGTACTTTATCGCACTTGCCCTAATGTAATTTGTTCTTGTTCATCGATTTCAATTGAATTGATATACATGCATATGAATTGTATTGTGTCTGGAATTCCAGAAACCCTGTGGCTAGTTAATCGAGTCGAGCCGGCAAGGGCCTGGTTGATTAGATAACGAACCCTGGGTAGTTAGTGATGTCGAGTGGAGTGTTATCTCCTCGACTAATCGGTATACTCGAGTATTACCCCCAGTGTTTATCTTGGAGTTCGGGCCCGGTAAGGGGTTTGGTCCGTGGACGGAGATTGGAGTTAAGTGGTGTTCTACTGGACTAGTTACCTTACTTGAAAGTTGACAGAGTGTCAACTACCAATCGATCAAGCTATGGTGGAGCAGATATATGAGCCACTGTATCCTTATATGTGAAATGCGGAATATTTATTATTTGGCTATATGAAGTATTATTACTCACTTCTTGACTTGTTTTGCTCGCTATTTCACTATTGTGCTATTTCTACGTTATTTGATGGTCAATTTGATATTTGGAACATCACTGAACTTTAGCTCACTCCATTAGTTTTGTTTTCCTTACAAGGGTATGAGCGAGACGTGAGACGTGTACAGACTAGCGTAGTCTAGATGATTGGCATGTATAGTACTTTTTAACTTGTTGTGTGACTTATTTGGTTGTGTATATAAAGGCAATGTTTATCTTGAATGTGTCTTACTGCCCCTATTTTATGATTTGAAAATGTTTTATTGAGCCATACCTTATTTTGTTTATATTTATATAGTTGGTTAGTCAAGAATCATGGAAGGTAGAAGAAGCCAGGATCAGGGAGCTATTCGATGTGAGATCCCGATTCGTCCTTAATTTTGAATAAGGAATATTTGTGCTAAATTTTGCTATAAAATTTGATTTTAAGGATGATGGTAATTCTTTACATGTGATTTTGCTTTTTAGAATCGAAAAACCTTAATTTGGAATTTTATTAAAACCCTAATGGATTTACACCTTTGATATTTTTACACAAAACCCTAGTTTACGTATTAATCATAAGTTTATGTGGTAGTAAATATTATGCCTGCTAATGTATGTTTTCGTATGAGTAGATACCGGATTCGATTTCTTTTATAAAGGTTAAGTAGGATTAGAAAGCTAAAAAGTCTTACACTAGTAAATTCCCTAGTGTTTTGCTAATTGAACAACCTTAAGTTGGGTTTAAAACCCTTAATCTAGCTAATGTAAAAAGATTGTAGTTTAGTTGCTTTTATGTGGAATAAGGAATAATTAAGGATGGGTGATTAAGATAATAAGGTGATTAGTGAAATGATTAAGTGTGACAAAATATTTTGGATTAGAATAAGTTGTATCCTATGGAGTTAAGTGCAAGAGTTCCAAACATTTGTGGGCAAGAGTGTGAAAAATTAAAAGGAAGTTGCAAGGACTAGGAAGTGAATAATCATCTTTTATGTGATTGGTTGGTGGAAAATATCTACTAATGGTCTTGACTAAGTATTAATTCTAGAACATCCAAGAGAACACAAGACATAAACCAAATCAAAAACTAAAGAGAGAGAGAGAGGAAAGGAAAGAGAAGGCTTCAACTACTTCATCCATTTCTTGCACAAATCTTGTGATTCAACCATCCAAACTTGAAATCACTCCATAAAACTCCTTAGCTAGGTAGGATTGTGGAAGGTGGTGGAGTGGTTAGGAAAGAGGAGGTGCTAAGGTGCTTCTTTTCTTGAGGTTACAAGGTGAGTTGTTAAGAACATTTCCCTTTAGCTTTGATAATGTTAAATTAGTGGCTTTAGTGGCTAGATATGATGACGTGTGGTGTGATTATGGTGTGTTTATGGTTGGAGGTGAAGTTTTGATGGATTTTGATTTATTATTGCTATTTCTCTGTTTTATATGTTAATCATGGTTTAGTTATGGATTGAGGGTTTATTATGGTGTAAAATGAAGCTAATATATGTTGGATACGATCGGCTGCGGAAAATTTCTGGTCAGTGCGGAAAATTACAGTTGAGGGTTGTGATTAACCCTGTTCTACCTGGTACTGTTTGACCTAGTTAGAGGCCGAATTGGCCTTAGTACAAAACATCAAAGTTGTATAGAATGACATTTTATGGTTGCCTACAAACTTTCACCTCAATCGGAGCAACGTAGGCTGTGAAAAGACGAAAATACCCTGACTTCCCTAGGAGTAAAATCAGCGGACAGTTTTGACAGTACACTAAGTTGGTTGCATTTGTTCACCTGGATACGTACTGAACTAGCATTTAGCCAAAACATGAAAGTTTTACCCTTATGTCTTAGATTTCCAATGCCTTTGGAATTTCTTGATTTCGGTTTGTGAGCTGTGAGTTATAGTCCGGCAAACATACCCGGTCCGTCACCCTAAAGTGTGAATTTCTGGCACAGTTTTCCATACTTTTGACCTATTTCTGTTCAGATCCGGATTTAGCTGTCTTCATGAAAGTTGTAGCCTTTTCTTTGGCTTCGAAATGGTATCTCATACACTTTAATCTGACATTCCTAGCCCAACTTATGGTCAAAACAGTTTGGGACAGTAACTATGCCCATTTCCGTTTGCCGGCCGTTTCCATTTCCGTTTGCCGATTCCGTACATGCAGTGCCAATTTTGCTGTTTTTCTTAATTTACGCACTTTAGTAGTTGTTTGTGTGATAATATGGCTCAACCTTCTGCTACAGGCGATGACGGGCTAGGCGGAGCCGGTGGGGCCCACTAGCTGACGACTTGAATTCATTTCCGTACTTTATCTCGTTATACTTGCTCTTTAGGTGAGTAATCAGGGTTTCTGTGTAACTCAATGCTAATATGAGTTTACTATGAAAATGGGCACTTAGGGGAGGGTGTACTTTATCGCACTCGGCCTAAACCCCATTAGTTGCTATTGATACCTGTGAAATATGATTTTGTGATTTGTTATGGAGCATTTATTGCTTGTGAAACATTTGCGGAGCAATTATTGCTTGTGACGCAATTTGAGAGCATTTATTGCTTGAACCAGAGCACTTATTGCTTGAACCAGAGCATTTATTGCTTGAACTAGAGCATTTATTACTTGAACCAGAGCATTTATTGCATGAACTACGATTTTAGAGCATTTATTGCTTGAAAAATATATTAGAGCATTTATTGCTCGTGACTTGAGCTGAGGCTCTGTGATACCCCAACTTTTAGGATCATCTTTTGTTTAGTCTCAAAGAAGATACTACGGTTTCTTTAGTTTATTTTTATTTTAAAACATTATTTTGTTTTAAAAAAGAAACTAAAGTTATTTCTTTGGGTTTGATTTAAAACCTTGTTTTATTTTAAAAGATTGGAAACCCTAAAATTCTAATCAAAACCCTAGTTTCACTTGTGACTGACCGTTTTCTCAAATTTCTCACATTTTAACCGAAACCCTAAATTCAATTTATGGAATTGTAAAACCCCTCATGTTTTCTTAAAAATCCCCTTTTATTTGGAACTTATGATTTTATAATAGCCCTACCACCCAATCACCCAACAATAAGTGCAAATGAACATGAAAGTAAAGGTTTTACCTTTCCATTTTTAAGTTAGAGCGAATTAGGGTTTTCACGTTTTTTCGTAGTGTGACTATACAGTACGGAGTGAGGATCAAATTTGGTAGGTAAGAGTGACTTTTGGATGAGGAAATATTTTATGATTAGAAGTGATAATAATAAGTTAGTGATTAGAAGTTAAAAACCCTAGTATACGTGATTTAAGAAAAAACGGCTCGAACCGACGTGTACCGTGCACTACCGATTGAACACACCACTTGATCACCACTTTCTTACCATATAAGCTCATTAATATTTGTGCAAAATATCCCCTCATTCTCAGCTAGCTTTGGCCGAAAATGTTGACCAAATTTGCAAGGAAAAGAAAAAAAAATGAGTGGAAATTGGTGATGCCACTTGTTGGCCATCTAGGGCCTTGACCAAGACCAAATTGTCTTGCCTTCTTATCACCATTTAGCTTCCTTTCTTCATCATTTTCTGCTTGCTTTGGCCGAGAGAGAGGGAGAGAAAAACCAAGGGAGAGATACACCAATCCATCTTGAGTTTGAGTCACTTAAGTGAGGAAACAAGAAACTAATCCGATTAAAACTTTCTTTGAGTGTTTAGCTAGTGGTGTGTTGGTGAAAGTTTGGAAGGAAAAGCTAGGGCTGCTCTTGGAAGTAACTTTAGTAAGGTAATAATGCTGATTTACCATTTCTTACTCTTAATCTTGCTTAACTTGGCATAGCACCTTAAATTTGTGGTGGATGATAGCTATTATAATGATTTGGATGGATATAGTGTATGTTCTTGAGTTACATGAGTTAGGGTTTGAATGATTTTCTGCCTATACTTGCTGTATGGATAGTATATGTTGTATCTAAGTTTATATAAGAGGTTGTGTAGTGATTGGAGTAAGAAATGAAGAAAGTTTCCTTTGAAACCATAAAATTTCAGATTTCTGGAAAACTGTAGCTCAGTTCTGTCCGGTTCCAGTTTGTGATGTTAGAGACCAAATTAGGCTTAGCATAAAACATGAAAGTTGTAGAGAATGATGTTTGATAGTTTCCTACAAAATTTCAGCCCAATCGGAGTAACGTAACCTGTGAAAAGACCAAAATACCCTCACTGCCCTAGGATGCATCCAGTGATCAGTTTTAGACAGTTCATCCAATTGACCGTGTCTATTCACTATGATCCGTGCTGATTTAGCCATTTTCCAAAATATGAAAGTTTTAGTACTTTGTCTTAGCTTTTCAACACCTCTAAGAACGCCTTAAACGGACTTTGGTAACTTGAGATATGGCCATTTGGAGGTAGTACAGTTAACTGGCCGGTTAGTTGGAATTTGGTTATGTGAATTGGGAATTTGACTGGGTTACACTGGAAATTAGACTAGGTAGTCTTCACCAAAATTGTAGCCCTTTGCCTTAGTTTCAAAATGGTATAAGTTTCACCTCAATCCGATAAGCGTAGCCTCGGTTGTGTCCGTTACGTAAAAACACGTCAAATCTATCTTTTGTTAAACTTCATTTCCGCACATGTCGTTAGCTTGATTTTGTACTTGTATGACCTTGAGCCTATTGAACGGCTATTGAAATGAGATTATTTTGTGTGTAACTTTGGGTTTGTTAGAGGAAAATATTGAAGCCATAAATGGTTGGAAAATGGGTAAACAAAAAGGGCATGCCGCCAAATTTTCACTAGAAAGATAAACTAGCATTTGGAGTTCTAGTTCTGTATTTTGCAAATTTAATTTGGATGCACTGAAAAATGGGTTGAGGTATCTTCATGGAAGTTGTAACCTTTTGTCTAAGGTTCGAGACACCATCTAGTACATTTTGATCTGATAACCACAGCTCCAATTATGGGCAAAATCGTGTAACCCGTTTTGTACCATTTTCATTTCCACGCACGGGCAAGTGCATTTCTCAACCGTTTTTGCCGTTTTGGACCATTTAGGTCTACTTTTATTATTTTATTACCATTCCAACCGTTTCGGCCAATTTCGACATTCTTTTGGCCTTAACGTCATTTTGACCATTTTTTTATTATTTTTGACCGTTTTCGACCGTATTCGATCGTTTAAATTATAAACTGCTATTGCATGGTCGTTTCACTTATGTGTGTATATAATCTGTCAATACGGATTGTGAGGCTTTTGACGGTGACGGTCAAACTCAGTTAATTGTATCATTTTTCGTGCCATGCTTTATCAAGTGAGTAATTGGGTTGTTATTGATGTGGAATTGTTAAATTGCTTTGTATATGTTAAATGGGTACTTAGGCGAGGGTGTACTTTATCTCACTCGACCTAAGCCCATCCTTTGTTTTCATTTCATATGTGAGAATACCTGCCTTATGTTGAATATTACCCTTTTGCTGTGTGCTGATGGGGGTGATTACATAAGTTGAGTATCACCCTTTTGTTGTGTGCTGATGGGGGTGGTTACATAACTTGAATTAAATTCTTTTTGCTGTGTGCTGTTGGGGTAAGTACTTTGTTGTGTACTTTGTTGAGAGATACCATCTATTGAGAGATTGGATATCTTAGGGCTTGGTTCCAGCCAGATTCCGAGGGTAGACGAACTATTCAAGCCAGCCGGGGCTTGGTCGAAGTTAGTTCCATGCTAACCTTGGGATTTAGTTCTTTGTTAAAGCTTTGACGAAAGCTAAGTTATTTTGTTTCGCTCGAGCTGCTGTGTGCTATTGACTGGCCAGCGGGGGTTGACAAGGTGAACGGGGAACGTTAAGTGGAGTCTACGATCTATGAGTATTTTGGTTGACGGAGTGTCAACAGGCATTCAAGCTTGGGGAATTGAACTGGCTTTGGAGCCACCCGTATCCTACCATTGTGATGTTACATTTCTGTATTGGTGTTCAATCTTTGGATTTATATGTTTAATTGAATGTGTTTTTACATTTTACCCCAATTATTCACTAAGCATATAACTTACCCCGTTCCATTTGTTTTCCTTAGCAGGGGGCCGACATGGGGATCGCTCGGGAAGGTGTTTAGACTTTTGACTCTAGAATAGTTGATTTGTACTTGTTATAAGTTGACTAGTAAGATGTATCTAGTTGTCGTGGTGGTTGTCGTTACCAACTTTTCTAGGGTTTACTTTCTGGTACTCGTGGTATGTATGACTCGATGAACTAGTCTATGCAACTTTCGAAACTGTAATAGAGCAAATAGAACTTTCTTTTCGCGTGGAATCTATGTTCTCATTTTATGTATTGAGTCCTAGCGCGAGCTAGGCAGGCGTCCCGCCGATACCCTCGAGTTCGCCCTTGGGAGAAGTGAGGGCTGTCACAAGTGGTATCAAAGCTTGCTTCGCGTGGTCTCTGAGCGGAGTGAGCTTGGGCCAAGTGGTGAATAAGTATGAAGGACTAAGTGCTCGTTCGAGCATAAGTTATGGATCATGAATGTTATAGGCCTCAAATCTTTCTAATGGTATCTGAGGACCATAGATAGGTACGTCAGGTAGGAATTTCGAATGTAGATAGTTTACTCTTGGGAGTGGCCAGCTCGAGATGCGAATTATCTTATTTCGGATTCTTGTGCCTGAGTACTCCAGAGTTGAGGCGCTGCTAAGTACTTGAGACTTGCATTTTGGGAACATGAACAGGCTTTGTCTAGCTAGAGTGAGTACAATAGATCAACGGGCACCTTGGGAAGTGGAGTAAGAAAACCGGACGGGGGTGATTTTCACTGAGTGTGGGACCACGAGTCGCGTTTTCTTTCATTTTACCCTTGCATTGTCCCTACATGTCATTTACTTGTGGTATGTTAATGCCTACATATATAGTACTTACTGCACTTGACTTTGTCTAACTTGAAATGTCCCTTGGTGTATATGGTGCATTATATTGTGTATATTTTTGGCGTGACTTGTATATATATGTACACATTTTGATCTTTTGATTATTTCGTGTATTTTATAACTTTTCAATACTTTGATCTTGTACCATATTTTGTCCCAATTATAGAAACTATAAAACCATCAAATGGAGACTCGTGGTGGGGGTAGAGGACGAGGACAAGGAACCGAAGGGGTAACCAATGAAAATGCGAATACACAAGCCGAAACCCAGGTAGCTACAGTCATATAGCGAATGGCTGATTTATTAGAACGAATGGTCAACCAACAGGGTCAAGGCCAAGTACAGCATCTTGGAAATCATGAAAGAGAGGACCGTGCCTTAGAACGGTTCCAGAAATTTCTACCGCCAAAGTTTTGGGTGGACCTAGCCCTGATATAGCGAAAAGTTGGTTGGAGTGAATGTTAGACATTTTTGCTGCGTTAGGATACTCGGAGGAACGGCAGATAGCTTTCACCGTTTTTCAATTTGAGGGAGCGGCTTGTGCCTGGTGGAATGTAATTCGAGCCAAGTGGGATAGAGAACAAACCCCATGGACATGGGTTAATTTCACTCGTGAGTTTAATGAGAAGTACTTACCGCCACTTGTTCAAGAAAGGTGAGAGGATGAGTTCATACGCCTACGTCAAGGGACTATGAGTGTGGCGGAGTACGAGACACAGTTTACCAAACTCTCTCGTTTTTCTCCAGAACTAGTACTGACAGACTAAAGGAGAATTCGTCGGTTTGTTCAGGGTTTGAATATGGAGATTCAGGAAGCACTGGCAGCTGCTCAATTAGAGACTTATAGTCAAGCGATTGAAAAGGCACAAAGAATTGAAAGTACTAAGAGTCAAGTAAAGGCCTTTCATGATAAGAAAAGAAGGCACTCAGATACAAGTAGTTATATTGAGGGACAGAGCTCGGGAAGCGAGCCACCACCTAAGAAGGGTCGAGGAATAGGTGAACCACGATCCACTGGGATGCCAAATCAAGGAAATGTTGAGAAAAATCAGGTAGAGAAAGAGACCCAAAGGGGTACCTCACGAGGAGGTCCGACATCAGGACCTAGAGTGGCATGCGGATTTTGTGGGGCTGCTAATCACATAGAAGATAATTGTTGGAAGAAAGGACAAGTACGGAAATGCTACCGATGTGGTAGTGCTGAGCATCTGATTGCTCAGTGCCCTTACCTGCCAAAAGAAGGAAATTTGTCAAGGGTAGAAGGGAATACGTCTAAGCCGACCAATGCAACGGGTAATCGACCGAAAGTGCCGACAAGGACCTATGCAATAGGAAGCCAAGAGGTGACAGATCCATTGGCAATCACCGAAGGTACCTTCCCTATTTTCCATCGTATTGAGGTTTCCTTCCACTCGTTTTACAAGATATTTAAAGACCATTGAGACTGTGAGATAAGGATTATACGGTTGGATCTTAGACTGAGATACATAGAGTGACTAATTCTTGAGGTAATCTTTACCATTACTGAGGAACTCGTTAACAAGGTATTCGAGTATTCCAACACTTAGCTCGTTGATTGCAATTTCGAGGACGAAATTCTTTGAAGGAGGGGAGATTGTGATACCCCAACTTTTAAGATCATCTTTTGTTTAGTCTTAAAGAGGATATTACGGTTTCTTTAGTTTATTTTTATTTTAAAACATTATTTTGTTTCAAAGAAGATACTAAAGTTATTTTTTTTGGGTTTGATTTAAAACCTTGTTTTGTTTAAAAGACTAGAAACCCTAAAAGTCTAATCAAAACCCTAGTTTCACTTGTGACTGACCGTTTTCTCAAATTTCTCATATTTTAATTGAAACCCTAAATTCAATTCATGGAATTGTAAAATCCCTCACATTTTTCTTAAAAATCCCCTTTTATTTGGAACTTATGATTTTACAATAGCCCTACCACCCAATCACTCCACAATAAGTGTAAATGAATATAGAAGTAAGGGTTTTCGTTGTCCGTTTTCAAGTTAGAGCGAATTAGGGTTTTCACGTTTTTCCGTAGTGTGACTATGCGGTACGGAGTGGGGATCAAATTTGGTAGGTAAGAGTGACTTTTGGATGAGGAAATATTATATGATTAGAGGTGATAATAATAAGTGAGTGATTAGAAGTGAAAACCCCTAGTATACGTGATTTAAGAAAAAACGACTCGAACCGACGTGTACCGTGCACTACCGATTAAACACACCACTTGATCACCACTTTCTTACCATATAAGCTCATTAATATTTGTGAAAAATATCCCCTCATTCTCATCTAGCTTTGCCCGAAAATGTTGACCAAATTTGCAAGGAAAAGAAAAAAAAATGAGTGGAAATTGGTGATGCCACTTGTTGGCCATCTAGGGCCTTGACCAAGACCAAATTGTCTTGCCTTCTTATCACCATTTAGCTTCCTTTCTTCATCATTTTCTGCTTGCTTTGGCCGAGAGAGAGGGAGAGAAAAACCAAGGGAGAGATACACCAATCCATCTTGAGTTTGAGTCACTTAAGTGAGGAAACAAGAAACTAATCCGATTAAAACTTTCTTTGAGTGTTTAGCTAGTGGTGTGTTGGTGAAAGTTTGGAAGGAAAAGCTAGGGCTGCTCTTGGAAGTAACTTTAGTAAGGTAATAATGCTGATTTACCATTTCTTACTCTTAATCTTGCTTAACTTGGCATAGCACCTTAAATTTGTGGTGGATGATAGCTATTATAATGATTTGGATGGATATAGTGTATGTTCTTGAGTTACATGAGTTAGGGTTTGAATGATTTTCTGCCTATACTTGCTGTATGGATTGTATATGTTGTATCTAAGTTTATATAAGAGGTTGTGGTAGTGATTGAAGCAAGAAATGAAGAAAGTTTCCTTTGAAACCATAAAATTTCAGATTTCTGGAAAACTGTAGCTCAGTTCTGTCCGGTTCCAGTTTGTGATGTTAGAGACCAAATTAGGCTTAGCATAAAATATGAAAGTTGTAGAGAATGATGTTTGATAGTTTCCTACAAAATTTCAGCCCAATCGGAGCAACGTAACCTGTGAAAAGACCAAAATACCCTCACTGCCCTAGGATGCATCCAGTGATCAGTTTTAGACAGTTCATCCAATTGACCATGTCTATTCACTATGATCCGTGCTGATTTAGCCATTTGCCAAAACATGAAAGTTTTAGTACTTTGTCTTAGCTTTTCAACGCCTCCAAGAATACCTTAAACGGACTTTGGTAACTTGAGATATGGCCATTTGGAGGTAGTACGGTTAACTGGCCGATTAGTTGAAATTTGGTTCTGTGAATTGGGAATTTGACTGGGTTACACTGGAAATTAGACTAGGTAGTCTTCACCAAAATTGTAGCCCTTTACCTTAGCTTCGAAATGGTATAAGTTGTACCTCAATCCGATAAGTGTAGCCTCGGTTGTGTCCGTTACACAAAAACACGTCAAATCTGTCTTTTGTTAAACTTCATTTCCGCACATGTCGTTAGCTTGATTTTGTACTTCTATGACCTTGAACCTATTGAACGGCTATTGAAAAGAGATTATTTTGTGTGTAACTTTGGGTTTGTTTGAGGAAAATATTGAAACCATAAATGGCTGAAAAATGGGTAAACACAAAGGGCATGCCGCCAAATTTTCACTAGAAAGATAAACTAGCCTTTGGAGTTCTAGTTCTGTATTTTGCAAATTTTACTTGGATGCACTGAAAAATGGGTTGAAGTATCTTCATGGAAGTTGTAACCTTTTGTCTAAGGTTCGAGACACCATCTAGTACATTTTGATCCGATAACCACAGCTCCAGTTATGGGCAAAATCGTGTAACCCGTTTTGTACCATTTTCATTTCCACGCACGCGCAAGTGCATTTCTCAACCGTTTTTGCCGTTTTGGACCATTTAGGTCCACTTTTGTTATTTTGTTACCATTCCAGCCGTTTTGGCCAATTTCGACATTCTTTTGGCCTTAACGTCATTTTGACCATTTTTTTATTATTTTTTACCGTTTTCGACCGTATTCGATCGTTTAAATTATAAACTGCTATTGTATGGCCGTTTCACTTATGTGTGTATATAATCTGTCAATACGGATTGTGAGGCTTTTGACGGTGACGGTCAAGCTCAGTGAATTGTATCGTTTTCGTGTCAAGTTTTATCAAGTGAGTAGTTGGGTTGTTATTGATGTGGAATTGTTAAATTGCTTTGTATATGTTAAATGGGTACTTAGGCGAGGGTGTACTTTATCTCACTCGACCTAAACCCATCCTTTGTTTTGATTTCATATGTGAGAATACCTGCCTTATGTTGAATATCACCCTTTTGCTGTGTGCTGATAGGGGTGATTACATAAGTTGAGTATCACCCTTTTGTTGTGTGCTGATGGGGGTGATTACATAAGTTGAGTATCACCCTTTTGCTGTGTGCTGATGGGGGTGGTTACATAACTTGAATTAAACCCCTTTTGCTGTGTGCTGTTGGGGTAAGTACTTTGTTGTGTACTTTGTTGAGAGATACCATCTATTGAGAGATTGGATATCTTACTGCTTGGTTCCAGCCCGATTCCGAGGGTAGACGAACTATTCGAGCCAGCCGGGGTTTGGTCGAAATTAGTTCCATGCTAACCTTGGGATTTAGTTCTTTGTTAAAGCTTTGACGAAAGCTAAGTTATTTTGTTTCGCTCGAGCTGCTGTGTGCTATTGACTGGCCAGCGGGGATTGATAAGGTGAACGGGGAACGTTAAGTGGAGTCTACGGTCTATGAGTATTTTGGTTGACGGAGTGTCAACAGGCGTTCAATCTCGGGGAATTGAATTGACTTTGGAGCCACCCGTATCCTACCATTGTGATGTTACATTTCTGTATTGGTGTGCAATCTTTGGATTTATATGTTTAATTGAATGTGTTTTTACATTTTACCCCAATTATTCACTAAGCATATAGCTTACCCCGTTCCATTTGTTTTCCTTAGCAGGGGGCCGACACGGGGATCGCTCGGGAAGGTGTTTAGACTTTCGGCTCTAAAATAGTTGATTTGTACTTGTTATAAGTTGACTAGTAAGATGTATCTAGTTGTCGTGGTGGTTGTCGTTACCAACTTTTCTAGGGTTTACTTTCTGGTACTCGTGGCATGTATAACTCGATGAACTAGTCGATGCAACTTTTGAAGCTGTAATAGAGTAAATAGAGCTTTCTTTTAGCGTGGAATCTATTTTCTCATTTTAAGTATTGAGTCATGGCACGAGCTAGGCAGGCGTCTCGCCTATACCCTCGAATTCGTCCTTGGGAGAAGTGGGGGCTGTCACAAATTCAAACTTAGACTCTGATACCACCTGTGGCGACCCCACCTCTCTCTAGGCTGAAAATATCAGCAATCTTCACAAATCTAGGTTATCTTCCATAAAACTTCCAATTTCAAGTCATCTTCCCGATAAATTGCAAGCTAAGAAAGAGAAAGAGAGTTTTCCAACTTAATACCTTCAAACCTCCAAGAGAAAGTGAAAAACCAAAGCTTTCCTCTCCAGATAACTCCACTACAAGCCTCCTTGACACCTTGTTGCAATTTTGTTCGGATTGGATTAGTGGTTTTTATCGATTCCTCACTCAATCAAGGCTAAATCAAGATGAAAATTGAAGCTCTCTTCTCTTTTTTTTCCTCTCCAAGAGTCGGCCAAGATGAAGGAAAAATGAAGGGAATTTTGGTGTAATGAAAGATAAGAAGGGAAGAAAGCTTTTGGTCAAAGGTGGCTTTGATGGCAATCATCCATTTTTCCTCTTTTTTTCTTTTTCCTCTCTTTCTTGGTCAATAATTTTGGCCACCCCTAGGATAAAATTAGGGAAGTAAAATGAAAAAAAAATAAGAAAATTAGGGAAAGAAAGTCTTGGTCAAGTGGTGTTTTCGACCGGTAACAAACGGCGCGAGTCTGTTCAAACCTATTTTTTGCCTCTCTTTGCCTCTCGTGATTCACTAATTAACTCTTAGCACTTTTAATCACATATTTCCTCTTATTTAATACCCACTCTTATCCACCAAATTTAGTACACACACCTCACTAATTGATCACACTACAACAATACACCATAAAACCTCTCGACTCTATTATCAAAGTAAAAGTAAAACTCTCGACTCTATTATTTATTACAACTATTAAGGGAAGTAAATTAGTAGTAAAGAAATTATAAATTAACTTATTCAAGATAAAAGAGAATTATAAGAAAATATAAACGAATATTCAAGTTCTCACAAAAATGTCCCATAATGCCTCCTCCATGTGATTTCTTAATCAATAGGTGTCGAATCGAGCAATTTGGAACACATAACTTATCAAGGTAAAATAAGAAACCATCATGAATTTAAAACTTACATTTAGTAGATTTGCCATATGAATGAAATATTTCTCCAAAAATAGGATCATTAGAATAAAGCCTTTAATAAGCTCTAAACCAAGTAGTTTTGCATCTAAAATTGTAAGTAAAGTATATCTACGAGATAATGCATCAGCTACAACGTTGATCTTACCTATTTTGTACTTGATTACATATGAAAAGGTCTCTATGAATGTAACCCATAGAGCATGCCTTTTACTCAACTTGTGTTGAGCTTTTAAGTATTTTAAAGACTCATAATCAGTGTTGATAACAAACTCACGTAGTCTCAAGTAATGCTACCATGTCTTTATCTCACTAATGCGTACAACTCCTTGTCATACGTCGAATAGTTCAAGGCAACTCCACTTAGCTTCTCACTAAAGTACGTGATAAGATTCCCATCTTGCATTAGTACAACACCTATTCCAACACTTGAAGCATCACACTTAATTTCAAAAGTCTTATCAAAATTAGGTAAAGAAAGTAAAGGTGTATGTGTGAGTTTGTATTTAATCAATTGGAATGCCTTATCTTGTTCTTCTCTCCACTTAAATGTCTCATTTTTCTTAATTACAGTAGTTAATGGGGTTGCAATTGTGCTAAAATCCTTGATAAATTGGCAATAGAAGCTAGTTAAATCATGGAAGCTTTTGACTTCTCCAATCGACTTTGGTGCAGGCTACTCTTGAATTGTTTTCACCTTGTTTTCATCAATCTGTATGCCCTGCTCACTCATAAAAAATCTTAAAATTAAAAATTGGTTAGTACAAAAATTGCACTTCTTGAGATTGGCATATAACCTCTCTTGACTTAGTACATCAAGAACAGCCCGCAAATAATCAACATGCTCTTCAACGCTTCTATTATAAATCAAAACATCATCAAAATACATAACAACAAATTTCCTCAAGAAAGGCCGTAGCATATGGTTCATCAATTTCATGAATGTACTAGGTTCATTAGATAGTCCAAAAGGCATAACTAACCATTGTACAATCCATGTTTAGTTTTAAAAGTGGCCTTCCATTTATCACCTTCTTTCACTCTAATTTGATGGTAACCACTTTTAAGATCAATTTTAGTAAAAATAATAGTACCGTGTAACTCATCAAATATATGATACTTTACCATGATGGCATTAACAACTTTGCAATCTGTACACATCCTCCATTAATCATCCTTTTTAGGCACTAGATCACAGGAATAGTACAAGGACTTAGACTTTCTCTCTCCCATCCTTTCTTCAAGAGTTCATCAACTTGTGGACTTAGACTTTCTCTCTCCTATCCTTTCTTCAAGAGTTCATCAACTTGTGGACTTAGACTTTCTCTCTCCTATCCTTTCTTCAAGAGTTCATCAACTTGTCTTTGTGAATCTTTGGTCTTCTCCGGCTCCATTTGATAAGCTAGTTTGTTTGGCAGTAGAACTTCAAGAATCTAGTCGATTTGATACTTAATTCCGCTTAGTGGTGGCAGTCCATCTGGAATCTCTTTAGGAAACACATCCTCAAACTCTTGCAAGAGAGACACAATACTAGAAGGCAAAGATTGGTCAAGATCGTGAGCAGTAAGTAAGACATCCCTACACAAAAGCACAACTATAGACCGATTAACACTCAATGTTTGTTTGAGATCTTTGGCCTTTGCAATCATATTTTGTTTCTTCTCTTTTTTTATTTTTACCTCAATGGCCAATTGATCATTTGCCTTTTACCCCTCTCTTACTTCAGCCTTGCTCTCTTTTTCGTTTCCCTCGAAATTTTCTTTGTTTCTTCTCTAATTTCTAATTCATTCCCTCTTTGAGGTCTAACTTGGTCCCCATACACTTGTCTAGGTGTAAGGGGTACAAATGTGACTTTTCTATTACAATGCATGAATGAATATTTGTTAATATGTTCACCAAAACTTACAAGCTTGTCAAATTGCCATGGGCGTGCCAACAAAATATGGCTCGTCGGTATTGAAACAACATTGCATAGTACTTCATCTTCATACCTCCCAATACGAAAGGGAACATGAACCTATTTATAATTTCACCATTGTCCAAAATAGAGAAAAATGTAGTTTTGGTACCCAAACTTTGACACATGAGTTGTGGCGACCCCACTTCCCCCTAAGGCGAACCAAAGGGTTGGCGGGCCGTCTGCCCAGCTCTCGCCAGGACTCACGCAAGCATTCCAACTTAAAATCTTCCGACGATTAACCTAAGCTATTACAATAAAGATCCTTCCGAAAATAAATCGATTTCTAACACCACATTAACTTCAGAGATAACAGTATAACACTTAGCCAATCGACAGTTCTTAAATACTTCCAGCGACGCTCGCAAAAGATAAGGATATACTATACTACTACAAACCTACAAATTGAGTATTAGAATTAGGGATTACACCTTTTCCAGCTTCAAGTGGCAATCTAAAATGAAAAGTACAATGCTTAACTTAAAATCCGTTACAAACCGAAAATTACAATCAAACTATTCAAGTACAACCATAAGAAATACAAGCTGCCCAATTACTTTCAAACTTCACATCCTGTAAGGAAAACAAATAAACATGGGGTGAGCTAAAGCTCAGTGGTGCCCCAAAACATGCAATCACGTAATTCAGACAGCGAGTAATAATTTAAACAGGTTAAACAATTAAGAAAGCGTGTAACAACACAAGGTAGGATACAGGGGCTCTCAGGAGCCATTTTCCTCGCCTGATCGCCATTCATCGTAGTTGACCCTCCGTCAACTCTCACTACTTACAGTCCATGTAGATTCACTCATTTTGATCCTAACCCGTCACCATCCATACCCCTATCCCGGGCCCGAACGTCGACTAAAGACGCAGTATACTCGAGATATACCCGTAATAAAATTTGTCGAGGGATTCACCCAACGACGTTATTGTAGTTCGATTCAAGTACCGAGGGATTCACCCAACGACGTAACTACTTTTAGATTCAAGGATTATTGTAGTTAGATTCAAGTGCCGAGGGATTCACCCAACGACGTAACTACTTTTAGATTCAAGGATTAGCGAGAAAAATGATTCACGCAAGTCACCACTCGAACGGCTAGTGCGATAAAGTACACACTGCTCACTTCGATGGATCAAAAACTCATTTTGCAATTTATCGCATATCGAGTCAAGAAAGCACTTAATTCAAGTAGGAAAAGAACAGGCAGGGACACTCACCAAGAGTAGAGTTCAGATATCAGGTTGGGAATCGAATTCCGCGTCCTCGCGATATCCTAAAAACCAAATTTTGAAACTATAAGTTTCTATTCAGTTTTTTAAACTTATTCGTATAAGGGTTTATTTAATATAATACTAGTTTACTTTCTCAAGAGATTTCAAAAATCTATTTAGATTGAAGCTTGACAAAGGTAGTAGACATGGTCCTTGTTTTTTTTCCTTAGAGAAGGTAACTAGTATTACTTACTAGAAACAAGTCGACAAACTTCCCAAAATCGTAGTTGGAAGGTTACTATGAACATTTCCCTAAAGTTATGGCTTTTGCAAAAGTTATCCTTAAAAACTATTTTTCCTAGAATGCGGTTTCTTGCCGAGTAAGTCTCTCAAGCTTTTCACTAAAATTGGTAAAGCTCGAGCTTTGAAACTTTCTTATAGTTGGCTATCCAAGTGCAAAGCTTAAGGAAAGAAAGGAATTTAAATAAGCCTTAGAGTTTCCAAGAACTATTTAACTTATTTACTGTAGCTATCAAGGCTAAATTGAGCTAAAGGGAATTATCGAGTTGGAAAGTTTTAGGCAAAAACACTAGGTATAGAGTTTTATGATATAATACTGGCTGGAAAATATTTTTGGTTAATTTTGAACGCAGCTACCCGAGTTCGCAAAGTCGATGAAATTTTCTGATGTGAGACGGATCTAGACGAACACCAAGTTGGGATGATTGGCGGAACTTTGACCCTTCTAGAATCACGAGCCACGAACTAAGGATAATCCTTAACCCAAGACTAGCAAATTTAGTGAACCAAAAGTAAAGATAGAAGAACGCCACAATCAAGGAGACTACTTGATTGATAAGTTCGATGAACAGCTTGAGATTAATTCTCAAGTATTCAAAGGAAATTCTCTTGAGGCAAGAGAGAGTGAATAAACTCACGAATATTTTATAAAATCTGAATTGAATTTAATGAATGAAAACCTAGGCTATATATAGCCTTACAGGACTCAAACCCTAGAATGTCCAATGGACGACCTTGCCCTTCATTAAGGGCGAAAATATCTAACAACTAATTAACTAAAATTAAGACTCTAAATTCGGCCAAAGTGAAGGAACAATTGACCGAAATTATTAATGCTAACAAACAACTAATAATGGTAAATAAAACCCTAACTAGAAAGCTAGTACTCCATGAACTAGTCTTCATTTGGCTCTTCCATTTGAAGGAAAGTGTAGAGAGTAGTTTCTCCATTATGTAATCCTTCAATGGTCCTCAAGTCATCACCAACTCGTTCTTGAATCGTGCAAACAAGAGCTTGAAGTGAATCTTGAATTCTCCTAGCACGCGCTCTTGTAATTGGACCACTGGGTATTTGCATGACATGAGCACTAGAAGTTTGAGCAGCCTTGAGCCCCTCCTCATTAGTCCCCTCCTCTTGAAGGCGATTTGTCCTCAAATCAAACGCATCGTCTGCATGAAAAGGACTCAAGTCAGATACATTAAAAGTAGCATGTACCCCATACTCACCTGGAAGTTCAAGTTTGTAGGCATTGTCATTTATACGCTCCAGGACTTGGAATGGACCATCTCCCCGTGGAAGTAGCTTACTACGTCTTTTGACTGGGAACCTCTCTTTGCGCATGTGTATCCATACCCAATCGCCAGGCTCAAAGATCATCTTGCGGCGCCCCTTGTTGGCACTTTGGATGTATTGAAGTGTACGCTTCTCGATGTTGGCTCGCACCTTAGTGTGTAACTCACGTACATATGCAGCTTTGTTCTTACCATCCAAGTTAACTCTCTCATGAACAGGTAAAGGAGTTAAATCCAAAGGTGTGAGAGGGTTAAAGCCATACACAATTTCAAACGGCGAATAATGTGTAGCAGAATGAACAGTGCGATTGTATGCAAATTCCACATGTGGTAAGCAATCTTCCCAAGATTTAATGTTCTTTTTAATGATTGCGCGCAATAGGGTAGATAAAGTCCTATTAACAACCTCGGTTTGACCATCAGTTTGTGGGTGGCTAGAAGTAGAAAATAGCAATTTAGTACCTAGTTTACACCACAAAGTTTTCCAAAAGTAGCTAAGGAATTTGGCGTCCCTATCAGAAACAATGGTGCGTGGCATGCCATGTAATCTAACTATCTCTCGAAAGAATAAATCTGCAACATGCTTAGCATCATCTGTTTTAAGACAAGGAATAAAATGGGCCATTTTGGAGAAACAGTCAACTACCACATAGATTGAATCATGTCCTTTTCTAGTCCTAGGTAGTCCAAGCACAAAATCCATTGACAAATCAACCCATGGTTCATGTGGAATTGGCAAAGGCGTATAGAGACCATAAGGGTGTACCTTTGATTTTGCTTGGTGACAAGTCACGCACCTCTCAATGTGGCGTTCCACGTCACTCCTCATGCGTGGCCAGAAGAAATGTTCTTGGAGAATCATTAAGGTCTTGGCAATGCCGAAGTGTCCCATTAGCCCTCCTCCATGAGATTCTCTTACTAAGAGTGTGCGCATGGAGCTCTTGGGAATGCAAAGCTTGTCCTTGTAGTATAAGAACCCCTGAGAGATGAAATAATGCTCACGAGAGTGTCGTGGCAAGGAGGAAAAAATCTCACCAAAATCTGAGTCAGTTGCATAAAGTTCTTTAAGGAATTCAAAACCAAGCAACTTAGCATCTAATGTAGTGATAAGTGTGTGTCTTCGCGAGAGTGCATCAGTCACTACATTCGTCTTACCTGTCTTGTATTTGATCACAAAGGTAAAACTGTCAATGAAGGTAATCCATCGTGCATGTCGCTTACTCAACTTGTCTTGGGACTTGATATGCTTGAGCGACTCATGATCGGTGTGCAAGACAAACTCACGAGGGCGAAGGTAATGTTGCCATGTTTGTAGAGCTCGCACTAAGGCCATTAGTTCCTTATTGTATGTTGAGTAGTTTAGAGCAGCTCCATTCAACTTCTCGCTAAAGTAGGCAACCGGGCGACCCTCTTGGAGTAAAACAGCTCCAATACCTATACCAGAAGCATCACACTCTACTTCAAAAGCCTTGTCAAAATTAGGTAAACTAAGAACAGGTGCATGTGTGAGCTTGTGCTTAAGTAATTGGAAAGACTTAGCTTGTTCCTCTCCCCAATGAAATTGCACATCTTTCTTGACAATTGACGTAAGTGGTGCAGCAATGGTGCTAAAATCCTTGACAAAACGCCTATAGAAGCTTGCCAAGCCATGGAAACTTCTTACCTCACTTACAGTGGTAGGGGTTGGCCATTCACTAATAGCCTTCACCTTGTCTTGATCAACATGAATTCCCTGCTCACTTACAACATAGCCTAGGAAAACCAGTTGATTTGTGCCAAAGGTACACTTCTTAAGGTTAGCATAGAGGCTCGCCTTACGAAGTGCATCTAGGACCATTTGTAAATGCACAACATGCTCATCTAAACTCCTACTATAGATCAAAATGTCATCAAAGTAAACGATCACAAATTTACCAATGAAAGAACGTAAAACATGATTCATGAGTCTCATAAAAGTACTTGGTGCATTGGTTAGCCCAAAAGGCATGACCAACCACTCAAAAAGTCCATGTTTTGTCTTAAATGCAGTTTTCCATTCATCTCCTTCTTTCATGCGAATTTGATGGTAACCACTTTTCAAATCAATCTTAGTAAAAATGATTGCACCATGTAATTCATCAAGCATGTCATCCAAACGAGGTATGGGATGGCGGTACTTTACCGTGATGGCATTAATTGCCCTACAATCAGTGCACATTCTCCATCCTCCATCTTTCTTTGGAACAAGTAGAACTGGTACAGCACAAGGGCTTAGACTCTCTTTAATCCAACCCTTACTAAGCAACTCCTCTACTTGTCGTTGTTGCTCCTTGGTTTCCTCAGGATTGGTCCTATATGGTGCCTTGTTTGGAAGGGAAGATCCAGGAATGAAATCAATTTGATGTTCAATTCCCCTTAATGGAGGCAATCCATTAGGTATATCCTCAGGAAAGACGTCTTGATACTCCTGTAAGAGGTTAGTAATAACACTAGGCAAAGAAGCATCAAGAGCATTAGTGAGTAAGGATTCCTTGCCAAATAAAATAAATAAAACCTGATTAGAATGCAAGGCCTTTCTCACATCTTTCACCTTGGCAAGCATGCTGGGTTTTCTCTCCTGTGCGGGCTCGAAGACCGAATGAGAGTGATCCAACTTGCTTGAAGAAGGGTCGGCCAACACTAATTTCTTAGCTTTGGCGTTGTCCTTCTTGGTGGTAGCATGCAAGTCATACTCTTTTTGTAGACTAACTTGATCCTCATGTACTTGTTGAGGTGTAAGAGGTGCAAGTGTAATCTTTTTACAATTATGCATAAAAGAGTATTTGTTCAAGAAACCATCAAAAGTGACTCTTTTGTCAAATTGCCAAGGACGCCCTAAGAGTATATGTGCAGCTTGCATTGGTACTACATCACACATAACATCATCTTCATACCTACCAATGCGAAAAGTAACCAGAACTTGTTTAAGAACACGTACCTCTCCACTGTTGTTTAACCACTGAAGCTTGTAGGGACGAGGGTGCTCACTAGTTGGCAAGTTTAGTTTCTCCACCATCAATGCACTAGCAACATTAGTGCAACTTCCGGGGTCAATCACCAAGCTGCATACCTTGTTGGTCACATGGCACCTAGTGTAAAAGATGTTGTCACGTTGAAGTTCATCTTTACTAGCTTGAGTAGCTAGTGCTCTCCTTGCTACCAATCCAACTTGGTCTTGAGTTGGAACTTCCTCTATCTCATCTTCCTCTTCAACCAAGGAAGGCATGTCTTTGTACTCCTCCTCTTCATCATCAGTGACAATGTCTCCATTTGGTAGCACAAGCATGGTCCTTGGATTTGGACATTGGCTTGCAATGTGCCCAACTCCTTGACACCTCCAACATTTGGTGTCACGATTCCTAGGTTTTGAAGTTTCAATTGTTGGTTTTGAAACAACCTTGGAGTCGGTTTTGGTAAAAGGTGGCCGTGAGCTTGACCCTTGATCTTGCTTCGGCTTTGGAGTGGTCCAAGTATTCGAACCTCTCTCTTCCCTTCTAGGCTGGAATGGTCGAGTAAATGGTTGAGGATGAGAGTTATAATTTCTGGTTGTACCCCTCCTCTTGAGCCTTTGCTCAATCTTGATAGCCTTCTCCACCATATCTTCAATCTCCACATAGTATTGAAGCTCCAGTTGATCGGCTATTTCAACCCTCAGACCATTGAGAAATCTTGCCATTGTAGCCTCTCTATCTTCTTGAATATCAGCTCTTAACATGGAGATTTCCATGTCCTTGTAGTAGTCCTCAACTGAGCGTTGACCTTGTGTCAAGGTTTGAAGTTTTTGGTACAAGTCTCTATGGTAGTGACTTGGTACAAATCGCTTCTTCATCAGTCTCTTGAGCTCAGTCCAAGTGGTTATAGGTGGGTCTCCACACCTTCTCCTGCTTGTAACCACTTGTTCCCACCAAACTATGGCATAGTCGGTGAATTCTACTACGGCAAGTCTCAACTTTTGTGCATCGGTGTAGTCATTACAACCGAATACTAGCTCCACTCGACTCTCCCATTCAAGGTACGTATCCGGATCAGATTTGCCTTGGAAAGGAGGAATCTGCATCTTAATCCCCTTGATGGCATCACCGTTTGCTCTTGGGTTTCGCTTTGGTCTTCTTTGCTCGTATGCCTCATGTTCCGAATCAGCATTGGAGTCACTAGATTCCCCCAGGGTGGATTTTCCCCTAGATTTCCTAGAAGAAGCCCTAGACGAACTTAGTTGATCAATTTGCTCATGGATTGTTTCCAACCTTTGGTCAAATCTCCTCTGCATTTCCTTCCACATATTATCCATTTTAAGTGATAACTGAGCAATGGTAATCTCATGTTCCTGAGACATGGTGAAACCTGCAAAACTTGACAAATCGTTAGTAGAAAATGCCTCACTTGCTCCCTAAAGTGTTTCACTCCTCTCGTGTTTTCACTCAAGTGTTTATGTCACTCTAATGATCTCACCAATTCACTTCTCGAACCACTTGTTTGTTTCCTTTGAAGAAATCAGAAATTTTCTCAAGGAAGTTCAATCACACTTTAATCAAAATAGCTCCCAATTGTATCAAAGGAACAAGAACAAAAGTAGAAACGGACTGAAATGAAGAATGAAATGAGGGATGACTTTGATAAGGAATGAAACGAGGAAAATACAATGATGGAGTTTCCCAAGTGTTTCCTTAATTTTCCTAATTGATTTTTTCTGGAAACAAATTAGGTGTTGTACTTTTTGGAAAGTTCCTTAAGGTCGGCTAGAAAAAATGGAAACAGGATTGGTTCCCAAAATTCCAGATGTGTACCCCTTAACCTTCCTCAAAATCGGCTATACCAAAACAGAATTGTTTCCTAAAATTTTCCAGATTTCCTTCTCCTTGTTCCTTTCCTAAAGTCGGCTGGTCAACCAAGTGCAAAACAGAATTTGGTAGCTAAAAAATTTCCAGATTTCTGCTCCTTTGAAATCTTCCAAAGTCGGCTGCAAAACAGAATTTGGTAGCTTCCTATTCTTCCCGAAACTATCCTCTCAAAATTCCAGAATTTGCTTCTAAAAACTCTTCTTAAAATTCGGCTATACTCCCCTCTCCTTGCTTCCAAATTTTCGTTCCTTATTCCCCCTCAAAGAACAAGCAATTCGGCCCCTCCCCTGTGCACCACACACGGACAGATTATACAGATTGGTCTTAGGCAATGGCGTCACAAGGTAATGCAAGTGATGTTACACAAGAATTTCCCAAGCGGTTTGCCCAAGAAACTCCCCAGAAATTTACTCCTAAACCAAGGAGGCCCTGTATGGATGCAAGAGCGTACAAGAAGCTGTTTGTGCGAAGAGAGGTGCAGGTCTTCAAGAGTCAAGATGATCAAAAAACTCAAAAGGTGACACAAATAATCAAGACTCAAGGCGCTGAAGATTTTCAAGAAGAAGTTGGTCAGAATTTTTAAACCCTTCCTTTGCCTTAGATTTCTGTTTTTTTGCGGCTTAAATTCAAGAAACAAAGTGTAGCAATTCAGGTCTTGGCAATAAAGAACACAATTTCCCTTTTCTTTTTTTTTGTCACCCGCGCAATTCCTCTTGCTTTGTTTTCCTTTTTTTTTTTTGACTCTAAGAACACACAATTACTCGGCTGTTCATGGGTTAAATTCCAGAATGTAATGCTGAACCAAAGTTCTCCTTCAATCCCCCAATAACTATCAAAAAAAATTTGAGACTTCAAGATTAGTTCACGAAACTCAAGAATCCCTAGATTATTGTAGTCCTTCCTCAAGATTCCAACCCCCAAACAAGTTTAACCACAAAAATCAGTTTAGGAGATTAATGAAAACAACTTGGGTAACAACTAAAAGCTGGAACAGATTTGACACGAAACTTGCGCCCAAGGAAAACCCTAGTTGCAAGTGAAACCCTAGCCGTCGCAGAAATTGTTTTGTTTTGTTTTTTTTTTTTTTCACTATTCAAACACAGCTCGGTTACACTTGAAAGCAGGCTTCAAGACAGAATCACACAACCAGGTAATGCACGAAGTGTATGCGAAGCAAAAGAAATCAAAGAACGACGCAACAAGAACAAACAAAGGCGGACAGAATTTTTTTTATTTTTTTTTGTAATAACAATCGGACTTGACACAAAGAAAGACACGACCAGAATTGAAGACAAATACTAGAAAACTTACGAAGAAAAAGAAAAGGAGAAAAACAAAGAACCTCTACGGGATATACTTGATGTCGTCGACTAGCTCTGGATACCAACTGATGTGAGACGGATCTAGACGAACACCAAGTTGGGATGATTGGCGGAACTTTGACCCTTCTAGAATCACGAGCCACGAACTAAGGATAATCCTTAACCCAAGACTAGCAAAGTTAGTGAACCAAAAGTAAAGATAGAAGAACACCACAATCAAGGAGACTACTTGATTGATAAGTTCGATGAACAGCTTGAGATTAATTCTCAAGTATTCAAAGGAAATTCTCTTGAGGCAAGAGAGAGTGAATAAACTCACGAATATTTTATAAAATCTGAATTGAATTTAATGAATGAAAACCTAGGCTATATATAGCCTTACAGGACTCAAACCCTAGAATGTCCAATGGACGACCTTGCCCTTCATTAAGGGCGAAAATATCTAACAACTAATTAACTAAAATTAAGACTCTAAATTCGGCCAAAGTGAAGGAACAATTGACCGAAATTATTAATGCTAACAAACAACTAATAATGGTAAATAAAACCCTAACTAGAAAGCTAGTACTCCATGAACTAGTCTTCATTTGGCTCTTCCATTTGAAGGAAAGTGTAGAGAGTAGTTTCTCCATTATGTAATCCTTCAATGGTCCTCAAGTCATCACCAACTCGTTCTTGAATCGTGCAAACAAGAGCTTGAAGTGAATCTTGAATTCTCCTAGCACGCGCTCTTGTAATTGGACCACTGGGTATTTGCATGACATGAGCACTAGAAGTTTGAGCAGCTTTGAGCCCCTCCTCATTATTTTCCCCCGCTCCGATTCCGTTTCGAGATCATAATATGGATCAAGATATGGCAAAAATCACATAGCAAATTACTAGGGCTTCGTCAATCATTAGCCCTAGCTTTCAACAATTGCATTTCCGAATAAAATAAAATAGTCAACCAAGGCTTCATCAATCATTAGCACTTGGTTTCAGCAAACCCAACATAAGCACATAAAAATAAAAGTGGAGTCCCAAGACACTCCAGCAATTAACTTCCATCATCCAATAAGTACTTTATAAAATCATTTCAATGACTAAGGGCTTCGTCAATCATTAGCCCCTAGCGCCCAACCAGTAATTCGTGTAGCAGCCAAGCTAACATTTCAAATATTTCAATTTACTAACAGGTATATAAAACCAAAGACCACATTTGCAGCAGCATCCTACTCAAGTATTTGATCCAAAGCCAAGAAATTCCATCCATAATATCACATTGTCACCCCAAAATATATAAAGAAATCCGTACGTATATTTTTATTTATCAAGCCTGACTAAGGCTGAAAAATTTCCAGCTTATATCCATAACTTCACTTCACTAATTCCGAATCAAATTCACAAGGTATCAAATGATTCATTGCCAAACAGTTTTCACAGGCTACGTGTACATTTTATCATGCATTTCAGGTTCCTAACATCCCAAGAAAAGTTCTAAAGTCAAACTGAAGATTCTGGTTCACACTCAAATTCGAGCAATAGGGTTAAACATCCCAACATTTTCAAAAATCTGTTTAGTAAGCCACGGATGAATCATGCATGAAGGAAATTTTCTGTATTTACTTTATTTACTCGGGTGAAGCAAGCAATTAAACTCTCACTTCCTCATGCAATTACTTAGCTAAATAATGCACAATTCTCGATCAGGAGTTTAAGTTAAACCATGGTTATAATTTTCAAAATTTCCGGGTTCAAGTTAACGGTAATTCACCAAGAAATTCCAGCAATAACAATGGTTCCAAAACAAGATTTTTCTTTGGTTAAAACAGGATTTTTGGTACTCTATTAGATCTTGAAAACATGTAGCTGGCTAGTAAAGGTTTCCAAATCAAATCCAGGTTCATACTATAATTGTATTCATCAAACACAAATCCAGGGTTTATATCGACTAAGCTCGGATGATAGTTCATGAAATAATTTTTCTGCTTTCATTTTTATTTTCCTGGTTAGCCAAGCTACAAAACCTTATGCAAACTTCAATTAACATGTTGTTAACTAGTTAATCATATACATCAACTCATAAAATCCCCATAATCACGGATTAAGAACTAAAAATCCAATTCCAGGTCTCGGAAATTTTCAGGTCATACGAATCCCAATTCACTAAACCAGAATTTTTTTTTTCCAAGTTCCTAACTTCATTGTCCAATCGAGTAACTCAACATGCAGGCCCTTAAGCATTTTATTTTCACTTGGATAGTTAGGATTATAACCATAATTTGTCACAATTAAGCAAATTAAGCAATGCATTTCTTCATCAATCTCGACAGTGGATTTTCATCAAACCAGAATTTCTTAAGGTTCCTTAATTCATCAATCAACTTCATAGGATTAATATGCAGGGTCCTAGACATCATACACATTAAGTTCCACTCGGCTACTTACACTTGAGAGCTCAAGTGGTCACAAGAAAACAGAATTTCAGTTGCATTTCCAAACCATTCTTCTCGGCAGAATCATGCTCAACCAAAACAGAATTTTCTCCAAGCTTCTTAATACAACATCCGAACACATAGATTGACATGCATGATCTTAATAATAATCATCCAAAATTCAATTAGTTAATCACCACTGTGTGCTCAGATTACTCCAACTAATTAAGATTATAAGATCAACTTTCGGCAGTTCGCATAGCATGAATTCCAGCAGCTTTGATCTTAGTTTTTTTTTTCCGGATTTTCCTTGGATTATACGTGGATTTAGATGCTCAAGTTCAACATGCAGGAGCTTAGCCACTAGTTAACATTTTTAGTTTTAGAAATCAAGTTCGAATAACAACATTTTTCACCCAAAATTTCCAGACTTTAATCGATCATCCCCGGTGGCCTAAATGTGGCCAGATTTTAAGTCCATTAGAATTTTCTAACTTATCCATGCTCACTGTCAAATGCAAAGCTTAATCAACCTCTTAACCAGTTTAAATGGAGCTCGAAAGTCACCTCACAGCAAGCTAAGTTCTCGGACAGAAAGTTTGAAAAGTTTCCCTTCCTCTCGGCTCTCACGCACGAAGCAGATTCTGGTTGCAGCTGGTGGATGCTACAGTCGTGAAGTGGAGTGAAATGGAGATGCAGAATGGGTGGAGTTTGCTCACGGCTTCTCTCAGCCTTCACTCCAGCTTGCGGACAGAGCAAAACAGAAAGAAAATTGCAATTTGCACTCTTCTTGGTCGATGATAGCGAGGCGGAGAGGGAATGAAATTGTGGCTTCAGCTATGAAAGGAAGAGGGAGTTGTGTGGTGCCGGTTTAGGGGAAGAGGTTGAGTGCTAGCAGAGGTTGTGTACTGCAGTGGTGAAGGTGCCGGTTGGTCAGCTAGGGTGGTGGAGCTGCGGTTGGCCGAATGGAGTGGCTTGTGATCATGGTGTCCGGGGAGCTGTTTGGCTGAGCAGGGAATGGTTGTGGCCGTGAGTAATTGTGTGGCATTGTGAGGGTAGTTTAGTCTTTTCACTTCTCCTCCTATTATCCACTTAAGTCCTTGGTTCTAACTTAGCTCCAAAATTGTCCCCAAACGTGATTTAAACGCTTAAGGATTCGCTAATCTTGCAAGGCTTTGGTTATCGAAATTCTTATGTCCTAAGAATACCTAAGATACTTACAACGTTTTTGTCCAAAATTAATTGATTACAAATTAGTATTAAGATTCCTTTTAACGCTTAACATTTTTGTTTGATTAATTAAACTATTAAAATCAAGTTTGACCAATATATATAAATCTAACATTTTATGTTACTACGAAAAATTTAATCTAGCTCTAAAAATCTTAACTTAGTTTAGCAAAACCAATGAATTTCATAACTTAGAAAAATTATATAAGTTTTCACATAAACGTGTTTTTATGCACTTAATTGCAAACAAGTAAAAGTGGTACTAGGAATTATTAAAGAATAAAAGAAGTGTAAAAAAAAACATACGAAATATTATTTATATATGCATTTTCAGGGTTCTCACATCCTCCCCTCCTTACAAAGAATTTTGTCCTCAAAATTCACACATTCTGGATAAATAAATCAGGATACTTTTTCTGCATTCCTTCTTCTAACTCCCAAGTTGCTTCCTCGAGTCCATGATTTTTCCACAAAATCTTCACCAGAGGAATTTTCTTATTTCTCAGCTCCTTCATTTCTCTTTCCAAAATCCTGACCGGTCCTTCTTCATACGTTAACGTCTCATCCACCTCAATGCCTTCTAGTGGCAACACGTGACTTGGGTCAGAATAATATTTCCTAAGCATGGAAACGTGAAATACATCGTGAATCTTAGCCATGCTTGCAGGCAACTTCAATTGATACGCTACCAACCCAATTCTTTTCAAAATTTTGAAAGGTCCGATATACCTTGGTTTTAGCTTCTTACCTTTCTTGGGCACTACTCCGCCCTTCAAGGGTTTAATTCTGAGAAAAACCTTGTCTCCTACTTCGAATTCCAAATCTTTCCTCCTTGTGTCGGCGTAGCTCTTTTGTCTGCTCTGGGCAACTTGAAGCCTTTCTCTAATTAGTTTTACTTTTTCTTGTGCTTCCTCGATCCAAGGTATGGCGGTGGGGTCTACGACTTTCTTCTCTCCAACTTCATCCCAATGAATCGGAGATCGACACCTTCTTCCATACAAAGCCTCATAAGGTGCCATCTGGATCGAGGCCTGGTAGCTATTGTTATATGCAAATTCCACTAAGGTCATATATTGACTCCACTTACCTCCAAAATCCAGTATACACGACCTCAGTAGATCCTCCAGAGTTTGAATTGTCCTTTCCGACTGCCCGTCGGTTTGGGGATGGTACGCAGTACTAAACTTCAGCTTGGTCCCCAAGGACTCCTGGAATTTCTGCCAAAAACGCGAGACAAATCTTGGGTCTCGATCAGACACGATGCTCACTGGAATACCATGTAACCTTAGGATCTCTTCTGTGTACAACTTGACCAATTTTTCCAATGAAAAACTCATGCTTACGGGCAAGAAGTGTGCAGACTTAGTGAGTCGATCGACTATTACCCAAATTGCATCAAAACCTTTTTGATTTTTAGGTAAGCCCGTTACAAAATCCATTGTTATGTGTTCCCATTTCCATTCAGGGATTTCTAACGGTTGCAATAAACCAGAGGGTTTTTGATGTTCAGCTTTCACTTGCTGGCAGATCAAGCATTTTTGCACAAACGCCGCCACGTCCTTTTTCAAACCTTCCCACCAGTATAATCCCTTCACATCGTGGTACATCTTGGTCACACCTGGGTGTATAGTGTACTTTGACCGATGTGATTCTTCTAGAATTCCTTTTCTTATCTCTTCATCTGCCGGAACTACAATTCGGTCTCGAAACCTCAATATCCCTTCAGGCCCTAATTTGAAGTCTAGGATTTCTCCTTTTTGCACTCTCTCCAAATTCTTCCGAATCATAGGGTCCGTTTTCTGGGCCTCCTTAATACGCTCTAGTAACGGTGACTTCAATGATAAATTCCCAAATAAAACCTTCAATTTCTCCAAGCGAGGGTTCCAACCACTTATTTCTTCTAACATATCCCACTCTTTTACCATTAACCCTTCTACTTGGGCCTTTCTACTTAGAGCGTCAGCCACCACGTTGGCTTTTCCTGGATGGTAATTAATCGAGCAGTCATAATCTTCCAGAAATTCTACCCATCGCCTTTGTCTCAAATTTAGCTCCTTTTGGGAGAACAGGTACTTAAGGCTCTTATGATCAGTAAAAACCTCAAAAGTAACGCCGTACAAGTAGTGTCTCCATTTCTTCAAGGCGAAAATTACTGCGGCTAGTTCTAGGTCATGAGTTGGGTAGTTTTGCTCGTGGGGTTTCAATTTCCTAGAAGCATAAGCAACTACCTTGCCCATTTGCATTAAAACACATCCCAGACCTTCTCTGGAAGCATCAGAATATACAGCATAACCTTCACCTCCGTCAGGTAAAACCAAAACGGGAGCGGATGTTAACCGCTTCTTTAGTTCCTGAAAACTTGACTCGCACTTCGGAGTCCAGGCAAACTTGGCTCCTTTCTTGGTTAGCTCAGTCATAGGTCCTGCAATTTTCGAGAAATCCTGGATAAATCGCCTCTAATAACCTGCTAAACCCAAGAAGCTTCTAACTTCAGTTGGAGTTTCTGGTTGTTTCCAATTCATAACGGCCTCGACTTTTGCCGGATCCACGGCAATTCCATCTTTAGAAACTCGGTGCCCTAGAAAAGATATTTCAGTCAACCAAAACTCACACTTGCTGAATTTGGCATACAGCTTATGTTCTCTTAGTGTCTGCAAAACCACCTCTAGGTGCTTAGCATGCTCCTCTCGAGTCTTGGAGTAGATCAAGATGTCATCTATGAAAACCACTACAAACTGATCCAGATACTTCTTAAAAATTCTTTACATTAAGTCCATGAAAGCAGCTGGTGCATTGGTTAATCCAAAAGGCATGACTGCAAACTCAAAATGTCCGTATCTTGTACTAAAAGCAGTCTTAGGTATATCTTCCTTCCTGATCTTCAATTGATAGTACCCTTGCCTTAAATCCAGCTTAGAGAAGACCACTGACCCTTGCAGTTGGTCGAACAAGCTATCAATCAACGGTAGAGGGTATTTATTCTTAATTGTAGCCTCATTTAACCCTCGATAATCGATACATAACCTCAAGCTTCCATCTTTTTTCTTCACAAATAGGACGGGTGCTCCCCAAGGTGAGTCACTCTCCTTCACAAAACCTTTCTCCAACAGATCTTGTAATTGAATTTTCAATTCTTTTAGCTCGGCAGGAGCCATTCGATACGGGGTCTTAGAAATTGGAGCCATTCCAGGCACCAAGTCAATCTTAAATTCCACTTCCCTTTCCGGTGGTAGAGCACTCAACTCTTCGGGAAAAACATCCGGAAATCCCCGTACTACTGGTACATCCTCCAGCTTCACTTGATCACTGGGAGCATTTATCAAGAAGGCTAAGAACCCTTGCGCTCCTCTAGACAACATTTTCCTAGCTCGAAATCCTGAGATCATAGCAGATGATGCTAACCTACCTTTGACATCTAACCTCAGGGTTGCTTCACCAGGTATACAAAATTCCACCACTTTCGCTCGACAGTCAAGCTTAGCATGATGATGGCCTAGAAAATCCATTCCTATTATAACATCGTATCCTTTTATCTCCAGACTGATCAAATCCACTAGCATTTTACGCTCTCCAATCCAAAATTCACAATTCTTATAAGCCAGACTAGGAATTACCTTTTTATTACCCATGGGTGTTCTAACTTCAAGATCGAAAGGTAGTTTAACAGGTTGCACATCTATTCCAGTCATAAAGGATGGATTAACAAATGAATGGGTTGCACCAGGGTCAATTAACACTTTAGCTAATCGGTGAAAAATCGGGAGTGTACCTTCCACTACTTCCGAGGCGTCAGGTACAGGTTGGTCACCTATAGCATATACTCTGGCAGGAACTGTCGGCCGACTCCCTCCAGAAGTGTTTGGTCTAGCGTTCGAAGTAGTCCCTTCCTGCATTCTTGGACATCCAGAAATTTGGTGCTCACTACTTCCGAACTTCAAGCACTTTCCTTGCCTCTTCCAGCAGCTATCCATATTATGACCAGGTTTCTTACAGTATACACAAGTCATTTGGGGAATTATGGTCCGGCCTCCTTGCGAGGTATTCCTAGGTTGTCCTCTTCCAACCGGTCCCCCTCTGGCTCCGTTATTTCGACCTCCCGTATTCCTGGCCCCATTTCCTCTTGCTTGGCCGCCTCGTGGGGCTCCAGGACTATTCACTCCAATGTTTCCTCGGCCCACTTTGGCCGGTGGAGCATTGCCATACGTCGGCTCCCGACTACTGCTAGGAGCAAATCTTTTCTTGGCCTGAAAAGATTTCACTTGAGCCCTAGCTACTTCAACTCTCTGGGCTTTCTCGACGGCATCTGCGAACGTATCTATCCTCACGGCAGCTAAACCTTCCTGTACTTCTACGTTCAAACCCTGTACAAACCTTCTGACTCGCCTTTGCTCCGTGGTTACCAATTCGGAAGCAAATCGAGATAGCTTGGTGAACTGGACTTCATACTCGGCGACGCTCATCGCCCCTTGCTTACATTTTATGAAATCATCCTCCCTCTTTTCTTGGATGAGCGGTGGGAGGAATTTGGCATTGAACTCCCTTGTGAAGTTTGCCCAAGTCCTTGGAGTATGATTCATGTCCCAGTTAGTCCTAACCAGATTCCACCAGGAGCGAGCAGCTCCCTCAAACTGGAATGCGGCAAAAGTTACCTGCCGCTCTTCCGTATAGTTTAAAGCTGCGAAGATGTCCGAGATTCTCTCCCACCATCCCTCAGCTAACTCAGAAAGTGAGTTCTTGGAAAGTCTTGTGCTTAGAACCAATGCCTCCACTACTGTTTACACATTCTTTGGAGCATGATGGCTCCTTACTTCTGTTTCACGGTTACCTGATCTAAACGAGCGTTGGATATTTAAGTACAAGAACTTCACTGGCTCTAATGAGCAATAAATGAACATTTGATTATTGCATCATGACATCATATCAATGCTTTATTGTGAAATATACTTGGCTGTTGATTTTACTGGTCACTCACTGAGCTTCTATCTCACCCCCTATTATCTTCTTCTCCCTACAGGGATCGAAGTAAAGGAAGAACTTGTATTTGGATCTTTGTGTGACCGGATGGCGTACATCTTGTTTAGTTTAGATTTGGTTTTGGTTTATGTACTTTTGGGCATGTATAAATATTTGGAATTGAATCGGATGTATATCTACATTCTACGCTTAGAACTAGTTTCCGCTTCGCTTATGATATGTAATTTTTGGAGAACTGGATGTATTATTTGAGTTGTACCTTGTAATTTACTTGAGGAATGTAGTAAGTGAGTGAGTCCCGACGAGAGTTGGGCAGGCGGTCCGCAAAACCCTTTGGTTCGCCTTAGGGGGAGGTGGGGCCGTCACAGGTGGTATCAGAGCTTAGGCTTCAGATCTTTGTAGTGTATCCTAGACTTAAAGTTTAAGATGCCGGACTGTGGGATTGGTTTGTACGTTCAGTGCTCTTTTGGAGCGTCAGTTGTGAATCTTGAAAATGGTACGCGTAAGATATGATTTGGTTGATGTACACTTGAGAGCGTACGGCCTGAGCTGTACAGTTTCTTAGTTTTGGATTCTTGGCTAGGGTTTTGATAGATTATGGTGGTGGCCGGAATTGTTGAGAAAAGTTTTGGTTTGCATTTTTCTTCTAATTTTCCTGTTTGATTAAGGTTACACCACCCGAGTGGTAAATGTTAAGATTTGAGATATTTGAACTGTCTAAGACCGACTAGACTGAACTCATTTGAGACTTGAATTTGTATCGGCTAGTGTACCCTTACGTACACTTGAAAGACCTGACCTGACTGAAAATAGGGTATCTCTTTTACGCTTGAGCAAGTATCTTGATTCATATATGATCTGTATGTGGATTTGAGTTTGATGACTGCTTGAGAGTGTGAATTACTGGGCATAAGCTAGGCGAGTGAGTTCCTACTCGTACCCGTGTTCTTTGAACCTGAAATAATTGACCCTGCTTTTGAACCGATACACTTGAACCCTGCTTTTGACTCCGTTTCTGAACATTTTCGTACTTGTTTGGTTATAGACCGGCTACTACTCTTCTGTAGCAGTTGAACAGAACCTCTCTGGTGAGGCATTGCCTGTTGTGTTTTCAAGCACCGCCATTCTTCTGGCGAGGCATGCCTGTTGTGTTTTCAAGCACCATCAGGGATGAAACTTTGACTTGAGGCTTTCTGGTGAAGCTTAGCCGTAGTGCTAGCTTGTTGTGTTTTCAAGCACCATCAGGGCCAATTTCTTGAGCTAAGATCCTCTGGTGAAGTTTAGCCGTTGTGCTAACTTATTGTGTTATCAAGCACCACCAAGGATGAAATTTTGAACTGAGGTTCTTTGGCGAGGTATAGCCGTTGTGCTAACCTGTTGTGTTGTCCAGCACCGCCAGGGACAAAATCTTGCATCTGAGGCTCTTGTGAAGCTTAGCCGTAGTGCTAGCTTGTTGTGTTTTCAAGCACTACCGGGGACAAATTCCTGAGACTTTCTGGTGAAGTATAGCTGAGTGCTAGTTTGTTGTGTTTTCAAGCACCACCAGGGGTAATTTTTGACCTGAGACATCGTTATGTCCTGGATTTTTTTTCCAAATATCAGGGACTCTAAGTCCGATTTCGAGCCCCTTTTGTATATGTATCCAGTTACTCGCCTGACTATCTATTGGATCAAGATTATTTGATAAGTTGGATGGGAGTACTTTTAGTACCTGATTGTGATGAGTGATTCTTAGTATGTGATTGACCTTTGAGATATTTGATCTGATTAGTATTTGATTATGATAAGCGAGATTGAAATGATTCTTAATACGTGATCGACTTTCGAGAACTATTTTGATCTAATTAGCACAAGTCAGAATGTCGAGGATGACATTCTTTTAAGGAGGGGAGTTTGTGACGCCCCGAGGCAGAAGAAAAGGGAAAAATTTCTGGTGTATAGTGTTTTGTGGAGAATCCGGCCAGAAGCCGTGCAAATTCCTTATATTTTTCTTAAAAATTCCCTTTTCTTTGACAAATACCGCTTTATAATGGCCCTACTACTCAATCACCCCACAATAAGTGCCAATGAACCTAGAAAGTAGGGTTTCACTTTTTGTTTTCAAGTTGGAGCAAGTTAGGGTTTTCACGTTTTTCCATAGGGTGATTTTCCGGTACAGAGTAAGGATCATATTTGGTGTTTAAGAGTGACTTTTAGGTGAGAAATAATATGTGATTAGGAGCAATGATAAAAAGGTAGTGAATAGGTAGTAAAAACCCTAGTACGTGTGATTTAAGGAAAAACGACGCGAACCGACGGGTACCGCGCACTACCGATTGAACGCACCACTTGACCACCACTTTCTTACCACATGAGCTCATTAATACTTGAGCAAAATATCTCCTTATTTCCAGCTAGCTTTGACCAAACTTTAGGGCTAAAAATGCAAGGAAAAGAAACAAAAAAATGAGTGGTGGTGGTGAAGCCACTTGTCGCCACCTAAGGGTTTCTTGACCAACCAAGAGTCCAACCTTCTTATCCCCAATTTTGCTCTTTCTTCTTCATTATTTCTGCTGGTGGCTGAGACAAGAGAGGGGAAAAGAGAGAGCAAAACCCACCTTCCTTCATCTTGAATTTGAGCTACAAAGTGAGGAAACAAAGAAAGTAAACGGATTAAAGTTATCTTTGAGTGTTGGTTTAGTGAGGTGTTGGTGAATTTTTGAAGGGGAAAGCTAGGGCTGCTCTTGGTAGACACTAAGCAAGGTAAGGATGGTGATATCCCCAATTTTTACTCTTAATCTTGTTTAAATTAGCTTAGCATCTCAAATTTGTGGTGAATAATGGTTGTTATCATGTCTTGGGTGTTGTTTTTCCTTGTGGATACATGAATTAGGGTTTGATGAATTGCTGTCAAACTTGATGTGTAGATTATATATGTTGTATTTAAGCTTATATAAGTGGTTGTGGTGATGATTGGAGCAAGAAATCAAGAAAGGTTGCATTGAATCCCAAAATTCCAGATTTTTGGAAAATTTCAGCTCTATTCTGTCTGATTTTATTGTACCATGTTAGAGGCCGAATTAGGCTTGGAATAAAACATGAAAATTGTAGAGAATGGTATTTTATAGGTGCCTACAAAATTTCAGCTCAATCGGAGCAACGTAACCTGTAAAAAGACCAAAATACCCTCAATGCCCTAGGTTAAATTCCAGTGTTCCGTTTAGACAGTTCAGTCTATTTGGCTGTGTTTATTCACTATAATCCGTGTGGATTTAGCCATTTTCCAAAACATGAAAGTTTTAGTACTCTGTCTTAGGTTTTCAACGCCTCCTAGAACGCATTAAACGGACCTTGGTAGAATGAGATATGGCCATTTGAATGCAGTACGGTTAAATAGCCAATTAGTTGGAATTAGGTTATGTGAATTGGGAATTTGATTAGGTTACACTGGAAATTAGACTAAGTGCTCTTCATGAAAGTTTTAGGCCTTCGTCTTAGCTTCGAAACGGTATAGGTTGTACCTCAATCCGATAAGCGTAGCCTAGGATATGTTCTTTCCGTAAAAATCCATCAAATCTGTCTTATGTTAAGTTTATTTCCGCACTTGTTATTAGTTTGATTTTGTCCTTGTATTATCTTGAGCCTATTGAACGGCTATTGAAATTAGATTTTTGTGAGTGTACCTTTGGGTTTGTTTGAGAAAAATATTGAAGCCATAAATGGCTGGAAAATGGGTAAACACAAGGGGCATGCCGCCAAATTTTCACGAGAAAGATAAACTAGCCTTTGAAGTTCTAGTTCTATATTTGGCAAATTTGGCTTGGATACACTGAAAACTAGGTTGCGGTGTCTTCATGAAAGTTGTAACTCTTTGTCTAAGCTTCGAGACACTACCTAGTACATTTTGATCTGATAACCACAGCTCCAGTTATAGGTAAAATCGTGTAACCCATTTTATACCATTTTCATTTCCGCGCATGCCCGATGCATTCCTTTTCTGTTTTTCCGCTTTGATCGTTTTAGTCCTTATTTCCATTTGTGATCTAGGGTTTGGACTTGAGAAAGACAATAATTAATGATGGATGAGGTTCGTGAGTCGTGGTTGGTGAGTGATCCCTCAACTATTTCCAAAGTTACTTTTGAACTAATTCTTGCATTTATTACTCCATTGCATATCATTTGGGTTTGGGTGTGTGCCATGACATAATTTGGCTCCAATGAGTTCTTGGAAAGTCTTGTGCTTAGAACGAATGTCTCCACTACTGTTTACACATTCTTTGGAGCACGATGGCTCCTTACTTCTGTTTCACGGTTATCTGATCTAAACGAGCGTTGGATATTTAAGTACAAGAACTTCACTGGCTCACATGAGCAATAAATGAACATTTGATTGCTGCATCATGACATCATATCAATGCCATATTGTGAAATATACTTGGCTGTTGATTTTACTGGTCACTCACTGAGTTTCTATCTCACCCTCTATTATCTCCTTCTCCCCACAGGGATCGAAGTAAAGGAAGAACTTGTATTTGGATCTTTGTGTGACTGGATGGCGTACATCTTGTATAGTTTAGATTTGGTTTTGGTTTATGTACTTTTGGGCCTGTATAAATATTTGGAATTGAATCGGATGTATATCTACATTCTACGCTTAGAACTACTTTCCGCTTCGCTTATGATATGTAATTTTTGGAGAATTGGATGTATTATTTGAGTTGTACCTTGTAATTTACTTGAGGAATGTAGTAAGTGAGTGAGTCCCGACAAGAGTTGGGCAGGCGGTCCGCAAAACCCTTTGGTTCGCCTTAGGGGGAGGTGGGGCCGTCACAGGTGGTATCAGAGCTTAGGCTTCAGATCTTTGTAGTGTATCCTAGGCTTAAAGTTTAGGATGCCGGACTGTGGGATTGGTTTGTACGTTCAGTGCTCTTTTGGAGCGTCAGTTGTGAATCTTGAAAGTGGTACGCGTAAGATATGATTTGGTTGATGTACGCTTGAGAGCGTACGGCCTGAGCTGTACAGTTTCTTAGTTTTGGATTCTTGGCTAGGGTTTTGATAGATTATGGTGGTGGCCGGAATTGTTGAGAAAAGTTTTGGTTTGCATTTTTCTTCTAATTTTTCTGTTTGATTAAGGTTACACCACCCGAGTGGTAAATGTTAAGATTTGAGATATTTGAACTGTCTAAGACCGACTAGATTGAGATCATTTGAGACTTGAATTTGTATCGGCTAGTGTACCCTTACGTACATTTGATAGACCTGACCTGACTGAAAATAGAGTATCTCTTTTACGCATGAGCAAGTATCTTGATTCATATATGATCTGTATGTGGATTTGAGTTTGATGACTGCTTGAGAGTGTGAATTACTAGGCATAAGTTAGGCGAGTGAGTTCCTACTCGTACCCGTGTTCTTTGAACCTGAAATAATTGACCCTGCTTTTGAACCGATACACTTGAACCCTGCTTTTGACTCTGTTTCTGAACATTTTCGTACTTGTTTGGTTATAGACCGGCTACTACTCTTCTGTAGCAGTTGAACAGAACCTCTCTGGTGAGACATTGCCTGTTGTGTTTTCAAGCACCGCCATTCTTCTGGCGAGGCATGCCTGTTGTGTTTTCAAGCACCATCAGGGATGAAACTTTGACTTGTGGCTTTCTGGTGAAGCTTAGCCGTAGTGCTAGCTTGTTATGTTTTCAAGCACCACCAAGGCCAATTTCTTGAGCTAAGATCCTCTGGTGAAGTTTAGCCGTTGTGCTAACTTATTGTGTTATCAAGCACCACCAAGGATGAAATTTTGAACTGAGATTCTTTGGCGAGGTATAGCCGTTGTGCTAACCTGTTGTGTTGTCCAGCACCGCCAGGGACAAAATCTTGCATCTAAGGCTCTGGTGAAGCTTAGCCGTAGTGCTAGCTTGTTGTGTTTTCAAGCACCACCGGAGACAAATTCCTGAGACTTTCTGGTGAAGTATAGCTGAGTGCTAGCTTGTTGTGTTTTCAAGCACCACCAGGGGTAATTTCTGACCTGAGACATCGTTATGTCCTGAATTTTTTTTCCAAATATCAGGGACTGTAAGTCCGATTTCGAGCCCCTTTTGTATATGTATCCAGTTACTCGCCTGACTATCTATTGGATCAAGATTATTTGATAAGTTGGATTGGAGTACTTTTAGTACCTGATGTAGACACCAAATTTTGGTGTAATTTCTTTTACTTTTTATTCTCATTTGTCGTGGTTGCTTTTAGTTTTTTTTTTTTTCAGTTTCTAGTTTTTATTTTTTTATTTTTATTTTTAAGTTTTAGCGTAGAAAAATCATGAAAAAAGAGAAAAAGGAAAAATTGTTCACAAAATAGGTTTATTTCTTTTTAAATTCAATCTTTTGACTTTATTTATTTTTTGGTTAGGTTATTTCGAAAACAAAAGAAAAGTGAAAAATGAAAATGAAAAAATGGAAATTTGCATTTTTTGTTGTTTTTAGTTTATTTTTATCTAATGTTAATTAAGTTGTTTTCATCATTAATTATTATTGTTTTATTATTATCATTTTTGTTGTTTAATTAATTAATTAAAAAAAATAATAATAATAACATTCCCATCTCTGCCGAAGTGCATTCCTTTTCTCCACTAACTCACCTCAACCACAACAATACCCTCTGCCTTGGAACCATCGAAGGGAGAAAACCAGAGAGGTAGAGGGAGCTGCATTCTGCACAAAATCGAGAGAGTAGAGAGCCGAGGAGGAAAAATCAGAAAAGGAGGAGAAAAATCAAGGGCGGCGGAAGAAGGAAAAAGCTGAAAAAATCAGAAACAGAGAAAGAAAGGGTAGCAGCGGGCAAAGAGCTTGTGACTGAGGAAGCAGAGCAGCTGGAACTGCCGTTCGCGGGAAGCTTTTGCCGCCCTCTTCCGTCACGCGCGACGCCAGCTTCATCGCTTCTTCCATCATAGTTCAAGCTCTGCCCTCTGCCGGCACAAACAAGTGGCCAACCGCCTGCCCCAGCAACCAAATCCGACATCAGCACCCGCAAAATTTTTACCAAGAAACAAACGGTAAGCCACCATCATCCTTCAAATTTCAGTTTTCGTGTAAGTTTTCGAAGCATGTTTTATTTTTCACGTTGTGGCTTGTAGCCATTTCTCTGTTGAATTATTCACTAATTGGAAGTATGTATGCTTTGAATGTCGATTGGACTGGAGTTTTTCTTGCATTTGATGAAATTTTGGGTGCTGATTCATGTCAATTGGGCGAGAAATTGGTGAAGTTTTTTAATGGTTGTTTGTTGTTCGACAGAATGCTTCACTGAAAGTTCGGCCTGAAGAATGGATTAATTTCTGATTTATATACGTTCAACTGTTTCATGCTTGTCAAAATAATTGATTCGAATGGGTTTGTTTGGGCGTCCGTTTGTTTTGGCAATCTACTCCGCTTCTCGTTTGTTTGGTGTTCCTCTTGTATGGATTTAAATTCATGACATAAAATGGCATGCGAAGGGATTCATGGGAGAGTCATTTGTTTTGCTTTTGTTTTGTTTTGTTGATTGGAGTCCCAAGTTGAATTTTCAGGTTGCAAAGAGGAATGAAATAGCAGTGAACGTTGAGCCAATTTGGAAGAAGAGGATTGCTTGATTAAATTCATGATTCCAGTCCCTCAATTTCCCTTTCCATTATGATTTAACCCCAGAATTTTAGGACTTCATAATTTTGCCCCCAACACCTTCATAAGTCCTCCAATTAGATCCTTGCTTTTGTTGCATTTTAATCTCTCAAGTCCCCCTTGTTCACCGCGGCCTCAAAATTTGGAAAAATCAAATCCATTTTGCCTTTTTTGAGCTTAATCCTATGTTTGCCTATTTTATGTGACTTTTTGGGATAAATTAATTTTGGGTTTTAGATCATAATTGTGGCTTAAATAATTTTAGTTGATTTGTTATCTTGTTAAGCTTAGACTTATGTTTGGCTAATGATTTTTAGTTGGGTTTGTGTAAGAGGGATTAATTCATTTTTGGGTCTTTGGCTTGGGCTAGAGGGTCATGGCCCATGTGTTTTGGTTGGCTAATTTTTGGGCCAAAATAATACTAGCCCACTTGTTTTTCCTTGGACTTCCGATTGGGCCAAGTGATCTTGGCCCAAGAAAGGTGACAATGGCCCATTCCCTTTTGCTTGGGTTTTCCGGTTGGGCTAGGAAGGCCTTGGCCCATGAAATAAATACAAATGGCCCAATAGCCTGTTATGCCAAGAAGCCTGATAATGAAATTTCATTCCAGTCCCCTGACTTTCGAGTGTTTTCACTATGGCCCCAAAAACTTTCAGTTTCATTCAATTGGGTCCTTACTTTAATTGCAAATGAGTCCTTGAACTTTATTTTTCTTTAATTTTGGCCCCAAACTTTTGTCAATCTTTGCAATCAGGTCCTTTCTTCTCTTGACTTCTTAAATGTGGGTTGTTGACATGATTTAATTGATTCAAATTCATGTTTATTTTTATCCTTTGTGATTATTTGTCAAATAAATTGGTGCCTTGACCCTTTTTTATTGTTTTGAAGCTAATATCTCATTTACTCGATTTCCATTGCAAGGGAGGTAACTTCTATATTCTTGCGTTATTTTTCCTACGTGCTCCAACGTGCTAAGTGAAATACATGTCTACTTTGCTTTTCTAGCCTTTCTTTAATTTCTTTTATTTATGTCATTTACTTTTGTTTTTTTTATTTAAGTTATTCATTATGGGGTATGTGTACACCTCTTGGCTTGTAATAGATAGGGCTTGGCGAGCAATTTGGTCCATTTCCCCTTCCCCCTTTTGAAGTCTTATTATGGGGTATGTGTACACCTCTTGGCTTGTAATAGATAGGGCTTGGAGGCGCATTCGATGAGGACCTATCGAAGGCGTGTGCCTAGCTAGCAAATGTAATAGTTAGGGCTTTAATTGCCTTATGTGTCTTGCATGCTTAGTTGCTACGTGTTAATTTGCTTTGTTAGGGCCTTGCATCTAGTCGAGCATGCTAAATGTTATGTGCTATGTGTTTATAAGTGTTTGGCATGTCTACTAGCTTTCTGTAGTGTAGATGAATGGAATGGATGAATGTACGTTTCCACTAGTCCAACGCTAGTCGGAATTCATAGAATGGGCTAGTCCAACGCTAGACCCTTAGGGATTTCCCCTCGTTAGTACATGTTTGCATGTTCACTACATTTCATGCATTTTTTTAGTTTTTATGGCATTTGGCATGTCCCTCTAACCTTTTCCCTTTCATTTTAGGCCTTTGCATTTCATGCTAGTTATAGGGTCCATTTGCCTGAGAAACCCCCTTAAATATGGGATATAGACGAGTGTGGCTTTTTCTAAGCCTTAGCACGCTTGTATTCCCTCTATAAAAGGGCAAATTGAGTCACGATTTAGGTCTCCCCGCACCCAATATGCATGAATTCCCTAGGCTCATGCATTTTCAAATCCACTTTACCATTTTATACCCTCATCACACTTTCATTTTTCCTCCCATTTTGCACACGTGCACCTTTATGTTTCTTCACTTGCACACGAACACTTTTATCATCACTTGCACACATGATTCTTTGTCGGTGGCTCGAGCGATTCCCCAAACACCGCTACGCACACATCGTGTCACGGCTACGTGTTTGAGTGAATCTCTCAAAACCTCAATCTTCGACCAAAAGCTAAAGGCTATCAACCAATAGCTTTAAGCGGAAGATTGAGTGACCCATTGGAACATGCTACACACACATCGTGTTGTGATCACATGTCCAAGTGAGTCACCTAATCCTAATAGGGTGGAGTGGCGTGACAAGCCACTAAAGAAAAATAAAAGGGATAAAAGAAGTAAAGCGTATGCTCGTATGCTAGTGCTTGTTTGGAGGGGAAGGGTCAAGAACCAACGCGAGGCTCTAGGGTGACCCATACCTCCCAAAATGCAATGCAAGCGCGAGATAACAAGTAAACATTCATTCAAACATACATTCGTGAGTCGAGGGATTGGTTTGATTACGTACATAAGACAAAAGGTCCTAAAAATGAAAAATGCAATCCTAATATCCAAATGCAATGCATAAAAAGGGTAGAAAAAGGAAACGAATGGCTAAGTCAAATGCTTGGACCCACTTAGGAAGTCCCCAGTGGAGTCGCCAACTGTCGCGCCCCATTTTTTGATAAAATAAAATAAATAAATGGTTAAAAAATGTATTTTTTGATTCAATTTGTGCACCTTGTGCACTACCCCTTTGGATGATACAAAAAATGTAAACGTGCAAGTCTCCTTGGATTAAGTATCCGAGACATATGGTGGCTTATTCCTAAACACGGGATCCCCTAAATGGCATTCCCTTCCTAGGGTGGATGCGTGATGCCAGTTTATTAAAAGCAGTAAGATATGCAATTTGAAATGAGACATGACCTAAGGAACCCTTTATCTGCCAGGGTAGGCCTAAAATGGTATGGCATTATTAATTTATGAACGAAATATACCACAATTTTTAAACATGCAATAGCCTATCTATAAGGGTATGTCCTAAAAGAAGGTCATGCCCGACCTCTTATTTCCTAACGTTTGTGAATGCAAAGGCAAGAGACAAGGAAAGTTAGTTCAACACATAATCACATAACACGTTGGACAATTAAATGATATAAAAAGTAGGAAAAGTAAATAAGGAAAAGGGTGGGATCCCTCCCCTCGTGAATGGTGTCCCTACTAGGGCAAGGCAGACTCTACCCTAGGTGAACTATATGGATGCATGCGGTTGGGGTTCACTAATGCATCTAGACTCGATAAGCTCAGGTCCCCAAGCCTTCAGACTCGTGGCCAAGGGTCATCAATCCCAAGGCCCTTTGTCGGTGGCTCGAGCGATTCCCCAAACACCGCTACGCACACGTCGTGTTACGGCTGCATGTTTGAGTGAATCTATAAAAAACCCTCAACCTTCGACTAAAAACTAAAGGCTATCAACCCAAAGTTTAAAGCGGAAGATTGAGTGACCCATTGGATCGTGCTACGCACACGTCGTGTCACGATCACACGTCCAAGTGGGTCTCCTAATCCTAATAGGGTGGAGTGGCGTGACAAGCCACTAAAAAGAAAATAAAGAGGGATGAATAATAAAGCGTATGCGCGTATGATAGTATACGTTTTGGAGGGGAGGGATCGAGAACCAACGCGTGGCTCTAAGGGTGACACACCCCCCCCAAAATGCAAATGCAAAGCGCGAGATAAAGCAAGTACAATCATACATCCAATCATCCAATCATACATACGTGAGTGAGGGAGTAGTTTGATATGCGCGTACGTGGCAAAAAGTCCTAGAAAGGGAAAATGCAATCCTAATATCCAAATGCTATACATAAAAAGGGTAGAAAAAAGGAAAAGAATGGCTAAATCAAATGCTTGGACCCACTTAGGAAGTCCCCAGTGGAGTCGCCAACTGTCGCGCCCCACTTTTCGAATGATGAATGAGTGTGGTGTGTGTAGTGTGGTGTGAACGTGTGCAAAATGAAAATAAAGGCCATGGGACTTGATAAAGCGACGGTTTGGCCATATAAAGTTCAAAAAGGGTTTTTTTGAAAAATGGAGTCGCCACTTGGTATAGAGTTAGGGTGTACCAAGTCACCCAAAAATGATTTTTGTTTTTGAATGAAAAAAGTAAATAAACCCTTTTAGAGAACTTTTGGGTCTACGTAACCAAAAGAGGGATCGGGGGTCACATTTGACGAAGGGGAAGGCAAGGATAAAAATCCAAAGCACCCCTTCGACCTAGCCAAGGCTAGTTGCGTGACTTAAACCAATTTTTCCTAATTTTTCTACCCAAGGTATGCATCGCGTGTTTGGATATGTCTATATGAATGCAAAAACCTAGACCTAGGGGGACATGGGGGAAATTTCTCTTCAAAGGTTGAGTGATGCCAATCACATTAATTGTGAAGCCCAACAATGATCCTTTTGGAGAGGTCACACCTAAACCTAAATGACGTGAAAAATGAGTGGATGAATGCATGCCATGAAAAATGTGCGTTTGTGTGAAAAAGTAATAAAAACAATAGTGTGAGTGGAAGTGTGCAAAGAAAATGTCCTTGAATGTATAAAATATACTCCAAGTGCTAGTGGGCAAAATGCATGTATGCAATTTAAAGAAAAGTGCGAAAGTGTCGGTGTGCAAATGAAGATGAAAGTACTCGTGTGTGAGTGAAGATAAAAGTGTTCGTGTGCAAGTGAAGATAAAAGTGTTCGTGTGCAAGTGAAGATAAAAAAGTGTTCGTGTGCAAGTGAAAGTGATAAAAAGGTGCATGTGTGCAAATGAGACAAAAGTGAAAGTGTGATGATAGAGTGGATTGAGAATGCATGAGCCTAGGGAATTCATGCATATTGGGTACGGGGAGACCTAAATTGTGACTCAATTTGCCCTTTTATAGAGAGGATACAAGCGTGCTAAGGCTTTAGAAAAAGCCACACTCGTCTATATCCCATATTTAAGGGGACTCTCAAGCAAATGAACCCTATAACTAGCATGAAATGCAAAAATCCTAAAATGGAGGGAAAAGGGGTTCGAGGGGCATGCAAAATGATAAAACTAAAAAGAATGCATGACATGTAATGAACATGCACACATGTACTAACGAGAGGAAATCCCTAAGGGTCTAGCGTTGGACTAGCCCATTCTAGGAATTCCGACTAGCATTGGACTAGTGGAAACGTACATTCATCCATCACATTCATTCAGGCTATGGAAAGCGAGTAGACATGCCAAACACTTATAAACACATAGCACATAACATTTAGCATGCTCGACTAGATGCAAGGCCCTAACAAAGCAAATTAACACGTAGTAACTAAGCATGCAAGACACATAAGACAATTAAAGCCTTAACTATTACATTTGCTAGCTAGGCACATGTCTTCAAGAGGTCTTCATCAAATGCTCCTCCAAGCCCTATCTATTACAAGCCAAGAGGTGTACACATACCCCATAAAGAATAACTTAAATAAAAAGCAAAAAGAATAACTTAAATAAAAAAACAAAAGTAAATGAAATAAATAAAAGAAATTAAAAGAAAACTAGTAAAACAAGTAGACATGCATATTCATATAACACGTAGGAGCACGTTGGGTCAAATAAAGTGCAAATGAGGGATAGAGTGTACCTCCCTTGAATTGACGCCCTAATGAAATGAAATTACTAATTTACCCTCCAAAATAATAAACGGGTTAAGGTACCATTTAAATTAGGGAATAAAAATTAAATATGAAAAATGAAAGTTAAACACTAAGTTAAGTCAACTAAAGTATTTACATAGACAAGCCAACCACATACAAGAAACTAAAGCAACAAGGACTTAATTAGATTAATTGATGAAAGGGTCTAAAATAAAAATACTAAAATTAATGGCTTAAGATGAGACCTATTAAAATCAAATGATATAGATTCATCAAAAGTGAATGGAAATCTATTTGTTCCAGTTAAACATCAAAATTATCAAAAATGTGATTAGAACACAAATCCAAGCTAAAAATCTATCAAAACTTATTGAACCTCAAAATGCATCCTAAAACTCACTAAACGTCTTACCCAAAATCGTATCAAGGTACCAAAAGCAATTAAGATTCTAAAATGACAAAATTGATTAAATTATTCAACTAATTGGGCCATAGTGGCACTAAACCCAAATTAAGGGGTTAAAGTGCAAAATTTGGAGAACATTTCCATGCATGTTCATGCAAGCTACGTGGGAAATTTGTTTCTGCAACCATTCGCATGCAATTCTTCAACTTCAGTTCTTAGTCGCAGGTTTCAGCCTCAGAAACCATTTTTGAACAAGATCCTTTTTGGCCAAACATCAAAGTCTTAATTTAAAACCAAACCAACAGCAACATTCATCATTCCAATCATACAAACTGAAGCTGAGATCATGCAAACTTTAGAAAACTTTCATGCAAGCAAAGCAAAACAAAAGCTACCACAACCCCAAGCGACTCTCGGCAAGCAAGATTCATGCAACTTTTTTGATCTATTCCCAATCAAACATGGATACAACTTGACAACAAATGGGATTCTTGGAGTACTTTATGCAGGTCTCATATAACAAAAGAAGGCGAAAAGCTTTTGCAACAAAACAAACCAAACTGCTGCATTTTTTGTTTCCAAACTTGTCGTTTCATCATGCCAACTAATTTATCAAAACCAGAAATTACTGATGACCTTCGGCACCAAACTACCAATCATGCACAGGACATTTCAGTCAAGCTACAAATCAAATCAAACGTTTGAAACAAAGCTAAAGCTTCGGCCATCTAAGGAAATGAAAAGATATTTGCGCATACTGCTGCAACAGGGCCAAGAGCTTTGAGCTCATTGCAGCAGCTTTTATGCACAGGCTTCCGCAACTAATTTGAGAAAGAAACCAGCTGCATTTCGTTCCCAACATCACAGTTTTAGGCTAAGGAACTAACCACATAAACATCCCAATCCAAACAAGCAAAACTCAGCCAAATATCATAAAAAAAAATCTGGAAAGCATGCGTGCAATGGCAAGAAACTTCAGCTTCTGAAATGTTTCATTTGCTGCCATTTTCTGCCATGATTTTCTATCCCTTTCACCATAGCAAAAACCAAATAAAAGGCTATTTATCAAATTGGTTCAAGACTAAGCTCAGATCATCAAACAAACTAAAGCTGAAATTCCCTGCTCAAACTCACGGCCATCAAAATTTTCCAGAACTTAAGTGTTCATAAATCCAATATTTTCTTGGCTAAAACGTAGTATTACTTACTCAAATTTGACCTGTAAACACTTAGTTAACGGATTAGCATTTCCAGTTCACTATCATATGCAAACAACAACTATAGTCATCTAAATTTTCCAGCTCAAGTCTCTTGGGTTACCAAAGAAAAATTCCAGCAGCTCGTTAGTCTTAAATCACATATTTCCTCGGCTCATTCAGTGATTTAAGTACTCAAACTCAACATGCATGACTAATTAATGGAATTACTATCAGCTCTGGTTTAAATCAAGTTCGGACAGCAACTACTATCATCCACAATTTCAGAATTTTCCAACAAGTCTCGGATGAAACATGCATGTAACAGATTCGGTTTCTTTTATTTTATTTCTCTTGCTTAGCCGGTCTGATAATTTCATGCAAAGCTTAACCTTCTGATTTTAATTAGTCAAGCACCTACCCAAGTGAAAGTCAACCATTTTCCAGCAAATTTCCAGAAACAAGCTGCAATTCCAGCTTCAAACTTTCGACAGCTTTAATTCTTTTCCAAATCAGATTTCTTTAATGCTTTGGTTTCATCATCCGATTTCACAAACAATACATGCATGCCCCTAGATGGCTCAATCTACCTCTTGATCAACCTAAAATGGCCCAGAAATTACCTCACAGTGCAACTCACTCACACGGCAGAGCTGAATTTTTTTTTTTTTTCCTCTCGGCACGCGCGCAAGGCTTGAAGTGCTGGTTCTGGTTGCAATAGTTGCGGCTGGGACTGATGAAGGTGGTGACGATCAGCAGCTCCCACGATTTCCACTTGCTCTCTCCTTTCTTCCCTCAAGCTCACGGACAGACCAGAGAAGATTCAGCTCGCGATTTTTCTTTCTTTCCTCTCGGCTGCAAGGTGCAGCTCACTCTCTCTCTCTCTCGTTGATGATCACGAGGTGAAGCTCTCCCTTTCTCACTCTAGTTTGCGGACAGAAAGGAGCAAAAGAAATTAAACAGCTCCGTTCTTGCTCCTGTCGATGATACCAAGGCAGGAAATGTTGTTGAGCTGAGGTAGTGGAATGGAAAATGAGTGCCCCCAGTTAAGAGCTCAGCTCACACGATGGTTTGCTGCAACATTTTCCTCTCGCTGGCTATGGAAGTAAAGTATGGCTGGCTGAGTTTGGTTTGCGTAGGCTAGCTGTGAAGTTGGTGGGTGTGGTTGAGCTCAGCTGGTGGAGGTCTTGGAAGTGCAGAGTGGTGTCCGATTCTCTCCCCTCAGCTCACGGACAGAACAGAAACGAAGAGCTCCCCGTTACCTTTCCTTCCTCTCGGCTGTAAGTGCAGCTCTCACTCACTTGCTCTCGGATTGTGGCAGACAAATAAAACCGAAGTGCTCTCTTCTGCTGTAGTGAGTTGGGAGTAGTGTGCATTAGTGGATGATGGAACCGGCAATAAGGATGGAAGGTGCTGGAATATGAAGTGGAAAAATGGATTCGGCCGAAATGGAATTGTGATTTTTTCCTTTTTTGATTTTGATTTTTTTTTCCTTCTTGAAATTAATTGAATAAAACTGATAATAAAAATAGATAACAAACAACAAAAACAACAAAAAAAAAGTAATTTAATTAACATTGGGTAGAAACTAAATAAACTAGAATCAACAAAACACAATTTTCCATTTTTCATCAATTTTCATCATTTTCCTTTTTTTTCTTTTCCTCAACTTAATAATTTAACAAAAATAATAGTAAAACTAAATAAAAACAACAATTTTAACTACAAACACATCAAAGTAATCAAACTAAAATAACAAAATTACCATTTTCGATTTTTCTTTCATTTTCATCATTTTTCATCATTTTTCCTTTTTTTTTTCACAAATTTTACGTTAAACTTAAAACTAAAACTAAAACTAAAACGTGAACAAAATTAATATGACAAATAATTAGCAAATAAAAGACAAATAAAAAGATAACAACTAAAATGCAGACAATCTAAAACAAAATTATGAATTAGATGCAACATACAAATTATTTAAAAATTTGGTGTCTACAGTTTGCCCCTCTTTGTTTGAGTTTTGAAAAAACTTGAAACAAAGAAGTAGACACCAAATACTTACCTGTGGTATTTGGCTGCAATGGACGCTTCTGAAATGAGGATCGACTTCTTTAACACAATTTTTTTTTTTTTTTTTTTTTTTTTTTTTTTTTTTTTTTTTTTTTTTGAAATGGAATTGACCCAAACAGAAAATTAAAACAGGACTGACCCGAGCAGAAATTTAAAATTGGGACTGACTAGAGAAGGAAATTCAAATCATGGGACTGGCCCGAATGAGCTTTTGAATCGTGGGACTGACCCGAATGAGCTTTTGATCGAGGGACTGACCCGAAAATGCTTTTGATCGAGGGACTGACCCGAAAAGCTTTTGATCGAGGGGACTGACCCGAATGAGCTTTTGATCGAGGGACTGCCCGAAAATGCTTTCGATCGGGGACTGACCCGAATAAGCTTTTGATCGTGGGACTGACCCGAATGCTTTTGATCGTGGGACTGACCCGGAAATGCTTTTTGATCGAGGGACTGACCCGAAAATGCTTTTGATCGTGGGACTGACCCGAAAATGTTTTTGATCGAGGGACTGACCCGAATGCTTTTGATCGAGGGACTGACCCGAAAATGCTTTTGATCGAGGGACTGACCCGAAAATGCTTTTGATCGAGGGACTGACCCGAATGAGCTTTTGATCGTGGGACTGACCCGGAAATGTTTTTGATCGTGGGACTGACCCGGAAATGCTTTTGATCATGGGACTGACCCGGAAATGTTTTTGATCGAGGGACTGACCCGAAAATGCTTTTGACAATCGGTCAGTGGGATTAAACCCGATCCTGCCGTGACGAAATTTGATTCGATTTTGGTTTTTGATTGATGATTTTTGCTTCTTTTTGACTTTTGAAAATCTTTCCAAAAAAATAATTTGCCCCAGTATGATGAATTTTTTTGCAATGTGAGTCCAGAGTTGATTCTGTATTGCCATGCCGTTGCATTTTTTGATGAAATTTGCTTGCGACATTTTCAATCTGCCATTGCTCACCGGAGAACTCTTTCCGACACCGATTCCAGTGCGAGGTGTGATTACTTTCATCTGTGTATGCAATTTTTCTGCAAAAGAGAAAAGAAAACAAAGAAATTGCCACCATCACTTGATCCGTTTTCCTTTGAGAATCGTGTAAACATGAGTCTTTCAACGCCTTTATCAACTTTTGCTGCGGCAGTCGATTGAGTTGGATTTTTCACCCTAAGGCTTTTTCGATTTACAAACTGATCAGGTATGTGCTTTGCCATATTGTGAAGTCTGCGTAACTGACTTTGTTGAACCTTAACCCTTTTCAAAAGATGACTGAACCCAAGTATGCTTCGAATAAACCACGGGGATATCATTCACCAAAAATTCGATGATTAAAAAGTAATTTCACCTATCATGCAGAAATGAATATGTGAAAGAATGCAAACACAAACCATTTGTGCTTAAAGCCTACAAAAATGCCATGAATACAAGCAATTGAGAAAAAATGAGCTTCCTAAGAATGAATTTGCTAAAGAAATATTTTTACAAAACGACACAGTTTTGGCCAACGGATGTCATATTCGAGTTCCTGAATATCTTTGTTCTGCAATTCGACACTGGCAGAAGTATTATGAAGAGAAATTCCAAATGAACCAAGTCATCAACTGTTCTTCCTCGTGTTTGCTCATTGAAGAAACCTACCTAGCGCCCTTTCGGGTTTTCATCAAGGTTGCCCCCACCCTTGAGCTTTCGGGTTTTTTTTTTTTTTTTTTTTTTTTTTTTTTTTTTTTTTTTTGAGGTGCCCTTTCGAGTTTTCACCTAAAGACGCAAATGAAAGAGCTCAACCATGATCGACTCAGGAGTATGAGTTGAAGATTTCTGGCATCAGTAAAATGCACTTCCCTTAGAAGTTTAGGCGAAGGCATTATGGACATCACTTGCCAATTGATTAGCGAAATTCCTAATAGAAATACAACAAGTGACGAAAGTCAGGACTTTTGGGCTTTTGTAATGAGGTCAGGTGGGGTGTTTTTCAAGAAAAGTTGAGGCTTGAAAGCAGGTTTGATGAAAGGTGTGAAATAACCTGAGATTGCATCATTTTGAAATTATCTCTAATTTTGAACGAAACCGAGGAAATTTGCCCCAGTTTGATTGGATTTTCTCTTTCTTTGCATTTTCATTGCATTTTCCTCACTTTTTGCATTTTTCTTCAAAGCTAAATTTGCCCCGGTGTGGGGTTTATTGTCTTCCATCTTTCTTTCAAAGATAAATTTGCCCCAGTGTGGGGTTTTACCTTTTCTTTCGGATCGTCTCTTTTCCAAAATAACTTGGCCCCAGTGTGGGGTTTGCAACTCTCAGGGGCTGCCAAACGAAAAAAAATTATTGTTCTGATAGCTCAAAAGGGATGACTAGGGATGAAATGTTTTGATTGGAAAAGAAGATGGTCTGACTTTTGTTTCGCCCCTTGCATGATTTCCAAAAGAAATTTGCATAATCAGAAATAAAACTTCTTACACATGTCTGAGTTGATAGGTTGAGAGACTGTTTGTCCGTCCATCTCTTCAAGGATAAGTGCTCCACTCGGTAGCACCTTTTTGAATGACAAATGGCCTTACCAGTTTAGGCCAAATTCGTCTTTGATTTCATCTTGCATTGGCAAATCTCGCTTTAACTCTTTGTCCTTCTTCTCTAAAGGACCGGTGGCGGACCTTTTTGTTATGAACACAGGCCATACGATATTCAACTGCTTTTCATCCATCAAAATCAATCGTCGGTGACGCTGCTTTAACCAATCAGCTTAGAACTTGGAAGAGGAGGGATTTCTTGATGAAAGGCTTTCTTAACGAAAGGATTTTCAATGAAGAGCTTTCTTAATGAAGGGATTTTTCAATGAAGGATTTTTAATGAAGGGATTTTTTGGCCTTCTCAAAGAATGGATTTTTCAACGAAGGGATTTCTGACCTTCTCAAAGAAGGGATTTTTCAATGAAGGGATTTCTTAATGAAGGGATTTTTTAATGAAGGGATTTTTAGATGGATGGTATTATCGGAATCCAGATCAGTGATATTCAAAGGGTCAAATAATTTCATCTTTGGCCATTTAAAAGAATTAAAATTCAGGACAATAATCAAATAAACAAATTGTGCATTTAATGGAAAAACTAATCAAAGCGAAAACAAGACAAAAACTTAATTGCGAAAGATGTTTTCATGAAGCTATTCACATATGCAAGAAATGGTTTTTGTGAACTTTAGTAAATAACAACCCCTAGATTTACCGAAATTCCCTTCGAGAGGGAAGATACTCGACCATCCAAATTGTGCAAAGCTCCTTCAGGATTTTCAAATTTCGTCGTTGGAGGTGGATGCCTCGAAGGTGTCATGGTGTTCAGGAAAAGGATTTGTACTTATGATCGGCCCTTGTTCACCTCTTTTCCTTAGCACTATTTCTCCTGCCTCGATCATGTCTTGGACTTTGTGCTTAAGTGCCCTGCAATCGGCGGTTGAGTGGCCAGGTACTCCCGAATGATAGGCACAAATAGCATGTGGATTGTACCCAGCAGGCATGCCATGAAGGTAAGTTGGAGGGGGAATCACGCCTATTTTGTTGGCAACCTTCAATTGCTCATACAATTGGTCCAAAGGCCTGCCTAGGTTGGTGAAGGTTCGGGTACGGCTTTGATTGTAGGTTTCAGTGGGTCGGGGATAGTTGTAGGTGGGTCTATTTGGTGGGGGAAATCTTTGGTGGTAAGGAGGTCGAGGACGAGTTTGTTGAAAGCTTGGTTGAGATATTTGGAAAGGGGTTGTAGGCGGGTTGGCATAATTTGGGCGAGGTCGAGGATGAGTGATATTGGTGTGGTAAACAGGATGAGGATTTAAGTAGTAGGAGTAAGGGTTTGAGTAGGTAGGGTATTGTCGAGGTCTGGGTCTTGGGACAGGGTTTTGATTCCAGGTGAAGGCAGTTTCCCCCTCTTTCTTTTTAAATTGCGGGTTCTTCTCACTAGTCCCCTGTTCTTGCAAAGCATCCAACTGTGACTTGAGGGTAGAGACATTAACAATCTTCCCAGCTTTCACGAAGTCATCGTACTCCTCAAGTTTATTGACAATAGCGGCGAACGAGCATCCAGTCATGCGAAAAATTTCTTCGAAATATGGAGGATCATGTGCCTTAATGAAAGTGCGTATGATTTCGTCCTCAGTCATCGGTGGCTCGACTTTGGCAGCTATTTTCCTCCACCTCTTGGCATAAGTCTTGTGATCCTCGGAGGGTTTTCTTTTTGTTCCTTCCAACGTGGTTCGTGTCGGAGCCAGCTCGCAGTTATACTCATATTGCCTTATAAAAGCATTGGACAAGTCAATCCAGGTTTTTATTTCTTCGGACTTCAAATTTGAGTACCAGTCGAGGGCATCCCCCTCCAGACTTTCCGGGAACAACATTAGAGGCAGGTTCTCGTCGTCTACAGGCTTTCCTAACTTGTTAGCAAATAGTCGGAGGTGTGTCTTGGGATTACCCGTCCCATCGTACTTGTTAAACTTCGGAGTTTTGAATCCCTCAGGCAATTGCACATTCGGGAAAAGGCAAAGCTCATCAACAAATTCCGATCTCTTCGATAGGAGTTCGTCAAGGTCAAACCCATGCGTTTTGCAAATCAAAGGTGATCAATCTATTCGGACGTTGTCCTCATTTTGACAAATCTCTCGTCACTCCAATGGCCAAATTTTTCAAATTATTTTTCACTCAATGAGTTGATCAGATCCGTCAGGTATGGTATAGTGCTTACCCTAGAGGATCGCATTTTCATGCTAGGCCTACCCTTGGCATAAAAAGGGCTCCCCCATAGGACATGCATCCGAATTTTCTGGATATCTACTAACTCTTGCCTTTTCCTTTTCCTTTTCTTTATTTTCTTTGGAATAATTAAGCGAGGGTTGAACCTAAAGGCAATCTGTCAAAAATTCTCAGGTGATATTTCAACATAGCTTCTCGTCGAAGCCCCATCATAACGCGATCCCGCAGTAGAGCCCAGAGGAGTCGTGTAAACATGAGTTCACAACCGGAACAGTCAGATAGGTCTGCTACTACCGCTCAACCCGAGACTGCAAGTTCGGGGATTCAGTTGACTGAGATGCTTACCAAGTTTGGAGAGATGGCGTATGAGATGGCCGCCCAAAGGAAGTTGAATGATGAGCTAATTAGCAGCGGAGTTCAACCCGAACCTGTACCCGCCAGACAGCCTGAGCAAGAGCCATTTGACCTGCCTTCGGCCCATGCCACTGTTACTCCATCATTTCCTATTGCACCCGAAGAAACTTTCACCTATCCCACCACAAATTTGCCATACACTTACCCTCCTCATCCTTCATTTTTTCTTACTCACACGCGAGGTCCACCACCCCAAATCACTTCAAATATACCACCTGAGCCACATACCTTTTATTACCCTGTTGCTGAGCCATTCCTACCAGACCATATTGTTCAAACCAAGGCAGAAATGGGGGAATCTTCTACTCCCGTTGATATAAAGCTGCTCAAACGCCTTGATCGTTTCGATGAGTTTATGTGGAAGAGTCAGGGGTTGAACAAGCAAGGAGTCCTGGACTACGATGAGCTTTGTCTCTTTCCCAATGTACAATTGCCTGAGGGATTCAAAACTCCGAAGTTCAACAAATACGATGGGACGGGTAATCCCAAGATACACCTCCGACTATTTGCTAACAAGTTGGGAAAGCCTGTAGACGACGAGAACCTGCCTCTAATGTTGTTCCCGGAAAGTCTGGAGGGGGATGCCCTCGACTGGTACTCAAATTTGAAGTCCGAAGAAATAAAAACCTGGATTGACTTGTCCAATGCTTTTATAAGGCAATATGAGTATAACTGCGAGCTGGCTCCGACACGAACCACGTTGGAAGGAACAAAAAGAAAACCCTCCGAGGATCACAAGACTTATGCCAAGAGGTGGAGGAAAATAGCTGCCAAAGTCGAGCCACCGATGACTGAGGACGAAATCATACGCACTTTCATTAAGGCACATGATCCTCCATATTTCGAAGAAATTTTTCGCATGACTGGATGCTCGTTCGCCGCTATTGTCAATAAACTTGAGGAGTACGATGACTTCGTGAAAGCTGGGAAGATTGTTAATGTCTCTACCCTCAAGTCACAGTTGGATGCTTTGCAAGGTCAGGGGACTAGTGAGAAGAACCCGCAATTTAAAAAGAAAGAGGGGGAAACTGCCTTCACCTGGAATCAAAACCCTGTCCCAAGACCCAGACCTCGACAATACCCTACCTACTCAAACCCTTACCCCTACTACTTAAATCCTCATCCTGTTTACCACACCAATATCACTCATCCTCGACCTCGCCCAAATTATGCCAACCCGCCTACAACTCCTTTCCAAATATCTCAACCAAGCTTTCAACAAGCTCGTCCTCGGGCTCCTTACCACCAAAGATTTTTCCTACCAAATGGACCCACCTACAACTATCCCCGACCCACTGAAACCTACAATCAAAGCCGTACCCGAACCTTCGCCAACCTAGGCAGGCCTTTGGACCAATCGTATGAGCAATTGAAGGTTGCCAACAAAATAGGCGTGATTCCCCCTCCAACTTACCTTCATGGCATGCCTGCTGGGTACAATCCACATGCTATTTGTGCCTATCATTCGGGAGTACCTGGTCACTCAACCGCCGATTGCAGGGCACTTAAGCACAAAGTCCAAGACATGATCGAGGCAGGAGAAATAGTGCTAAGGAAAAGAGGTGAACAAGGGCCGATCATAAGTACAAATCCTTTTCCTGAACACCAGGACACCTTCGAGGCATCCACCTCCAACGACGAAATTTGAAAATCCTGAAGGAGCTTTGCACAATTTGGATGGCCGAGTATCTTCCCTCTCGAAGGGAATTTCGGTAAATCTAGGGGTTGTTATTTACTAAAGTTCACAAAAACCATTTCTTGCATATGTGAATAGCTTCATGAAAACATCTTTCGCAATTAAGTTTTTGTCTTGTTTCCGCTTTGATTAGTTTTTCCATTAAATGCACAATTTGTTTATTTGATTATTGTCCTGAATTTTAATTCTTTTAAATGGCCAAAGATGAAATTATTTGACCCTTTGAATATCACTGTTCTGGATTTCGATAATACCATTCATCCAAAAGTCCCTTCATTGAAAAATCCCTTCTTTGAGAAGGTCAGAAATCCCTTCATTGAAAAATCCCTTCTTTGAGAAGGTCAGAAATCCCTTCGTTGAAAAATCCCTTCTTTGAGAAGGCCAAAAAATCCCTTCATTAAAAATCCTTCATTGAAAAATCCCTTCATTAAGAAAGCTCTTCATTGAAAATCCTTTCGTTAAGAAAGCCTTTCATCAAGAAATCCCTCCTCTTCCAAGTTCTAAGCTGATTGGTTAAAGCAGCGTCACCGACGATTGATTTTGATGGATAAAAAGCAGTTGAATATCGTATGGCCTGTGTTCATAACAAAAAGGTCCGCCACCGGTCCTTTAGAGAAGAAGGACAAAGAGTTAAAGCGAGATTTGCCAATGCAAGATGAAATCAAAGACGAATTTGGCCTAAACTGGTAAGGCCATTTGTCATTCAAAAAGGTGCTACCGAGTGGAGCACTTATCCTTGAAGAGATGGACGGACAAACAGTCTCTCAACCTATCAACTCAGACATGTGTAAGAAGTTTTATTTTTGATTATGCAAATTTCTTTTGGAAATCATGCAAGGGACGAGGCAAAGGTCAGGCTATCTTCCTTTCCAATCAAAACATTTCATCCCTAGTCATCCCTTTTGAGCTATCAGAACAATAATTTTCGTTTGGCAGCCCCTGAGGATTGCAAACCCTACACTGGGGCAAATTCATTTTGGAAAAAGAGAAATGAAAGGCAAACCCCACACTGGGGCAAATTTATTTTTGAAAGAGAAAAAAAAAGAAAAGAGACGACAAGAAAACCCACACTAGGGCAAATTTAGCTTTGAGGAAAAATGTAAAAGTGAGGGAAATGCAATGAAAAATGCAAAGAGAGAGAATTCAATCAAACTGGGGCAAATTTCCCTCAGTTTCGTTCGAAATTGAAGATGATTTCAAAATGATGCAATCTCAGGTTATTTCACACCTTTCATCATACCTGCTTTCAGGCCTCAACCTTTCTTGAAACATCCCACCTGACCTCATTACAAAAGACAAAAGTCCTGACTTTCGTCCCTTGCTGTATTTCTATCAAGAAAATTTGCTAATCAACTGGCAAGTGATGTCCATAATGCCTTCGCTTAGGTTTATAAGAGAAGCGCATTTTACTGATGTCAGCAATCTTCAACTTACCTTCCTGAGTCGATCATGGTCAAGCTCTTCCATTTGCTGCCGTAGGTGAAAATCCGAGAGTGCACCTTAAAAAAAAAAAAAGGTGGGGGCAACCTTGGTAAAAACCCGAAAGGGCGCTAGGTAGGTTTCTTCAATGAGCAAACACGAGGAAGAACAGTTGATGACTTGGTTCATTTGGAATTTCTCTTCATAATACTTCTGCCAGTGTCGAATTGCAGAACAAAGATATTCAGGAACTCGAATATGACATCCGTTGGCCAAAACTGTGTCGTTTTGTAAAAATATTTCTTTAGCAAATTCATTCTTAGGAAGCTCATTTTTTCTCAATTGCTTGTATTCATGGCATTTTTGTAGGCTTTAAGCACAATTGGTCGTGTTTTGCATTCTTTTTCATTCATGCATGACATGTGAAGCTACTTTGCATGCATCATTTTTGGGTCAATTGAATTTTGGTGAATAACAATCCCCGTGGTTTATTCAAAGCACACTTGGGTTCAGTCATCTCTTGAAAAGGGTTAAGGTTCAACAAAGTCAGTTACGCAGACTTCACAATATGGCAAAGCATATACCTGATCAGTTTGTAAATTAGAAAGGCCTTAGGGTGAAAAATCCAACTCAATCGACTGCCGCAGCAAAAGTTGATAAAGGCCTTGAAAGACTCATGTTTACACGATTCTCAAAGGAAAACGGATCAAATGATGGTGGCAATTTCTTTGTTTTTTCTCTTTTGCAGGAAATTTCATACACAGATGAAAGTAAGCACACCTCGCACTGGAATCGGTGTCGGAAAGAGTCCTCTGGTGAACAAAGGCAGATTGAAAATGTCGCAAGTAAATTTCATCAAAAAATACAACAGCATGGCGATACAGATTCAACTCTGGACTCAAATAGCAAAAATTCATCATACTGGGGCAAATTAATTTTTTGGAAAGATTTTCAAAAGTCAAAAGAAGAGCAAAGAAAAAAAAATCATCAATCAAAAATCAACACAAATTTTATCACGGCAGGCTCGGGTTTAATCCCACTGACCGATTATCAAAAGCATTTTCGGGTCAGTCCCACGATCAAAAGCATTTTCGGGTCAGTCCCTCGATCAAGAGCTTTTTCGGGTCAGTCCCATGATCAAAAGCATTTCCGGGTCAGTCCCACGATCAGAAGCATTTTCGGGTCAGTCCCATGATCAAAAGCATTTCCGGGTCAGTCCCACGATCAAAAGCATTTTCGGGTCAGTCCCACGATCAAGAGCTTATCCGGGTCAGTCCCATGATCAAAAACATTTTCGGGTCAGTCCCTCGATCAAAAAGCTCATTCGGGTCAAGTCCCTCGATCAAAACATTTTCGGGTCTAGTCCCTCGATTCAAAAACATTTCGGGTCAGTCCCTCCGATCAAAAAAAGGTTCATTCGGTCGTTTCCCGTCGCATCCAAAAAACATTCATTCGGGTCAGTCCCTCGACTCAAAAGCATTCGTCGATCACAAAGCTCATTCGGTTCAGTCCCTCGATCAAAAGCATTTTCGGGTCAGTCCCTCGATCAAAAGTTCATTCGGGTCAGTCCCTCGATCAAAAGCTCATTCGGGTCAGTCCCTCGATCAAAAGCATTTTCGGGTCAGTCCCTCGATCAAAAGCTCATTTGGGTCAGTCCCACGATTCAAAAGCTCATTCGGGTCAGTCCCGCGATTAAAGCTTGTTCGGGCCAGTCCCATGATTTGAATTTCCTTCTCTAGTCAGTCCCAATTTTAAATTTCTGCTCGGGTCAGTCCCGTTTTAATTTCCTGTTTGGGTCAATTCCATTTAAAAAAAAAAAAAAATGTTAAAGAGGTCGATCCTCATTTCAGAAGCGTCCATTGCAGCCGAATAACATAGGTAAGTATTTGGTGTCTACTTCTTTGTCTCAAGTTTTTTCAAAACTCAGACAAAGAGGGGCAAACTGTAGACACCAAATTTTGGTGTAATTTCATTTGCTGTTTATTTTTAATTTTTTCATTTTAGTTTTATTCGATTTTTAGTTTTAGTTTCTAGTTTTATTTTTATTTTTAAGCTGTTAGCATAGAATCTCTTGGAAAATGAATGAAAATGAGAAAGTGAAAAGAAAAGAGGAGAGAAAAGAAAAAAAGAAGAAAATTGCCCACAAAATATGTTTTATGTCTTCTAAATTCAATCTTTTGGCATTTTGTTTATTTTTGTTAAGTTATTTTGAAAAAGAAAAGAAAAAAAAAGAGAAAAACGATGAAAATAGGAAATGGAAAAGAAATGGAAATTGCACTTTATTGTTCTAGTTTATTTTTCATCAAATGTTAATTATTTTGTTTTGGTTATTTCTTTTTATTATTATCAATTTTGTTTGTTCAAAAAAAAAAAAAAAAAAATCAAAAAATCAAAGAAATCACAACTTCACTTCTGCCGGTTCCACTTCCACTTCACATTCCAGCACCTTCCATTCCAAGTGCCGACTGAGCTCCACTCCAAACAATTCAATATAGACATTTCACTGCCTACACACTCCAGGAGAGATCATTTTCCAATCCATCACAACATTGCACTTCCATTTTTTTCTTTTCTGCCGTGAGCCGAGAGTGTGTGAGGGAGAGAAAGAGCCGAGCCTTTTATTCTTTTCCTTTCTGTCCGTAAACTAGGGAGGGAAGAGAGAGACTTGCTGTTCATTCTTCCTTCCATCCGTGAGCTAGTGAAGAAATTGAGAGCCAAATTTCCTCCATCCTAGTCGCAAGCTTGAGCAAGGGAGAGGGAGAGCTAGCGGGCTGCAATTTCTGGACTGTCGAGAGGAAGAAAAATATTTCTGTTGCTAGCCGTGTGTGTGAACTCCAAGCTGAGGTAATTTCTGGACCTAAACTAGTTGTTTAGGGATAGATGATGTTGATTATAAGCTTGCATGTGGTGGTTATGTGGTTGGATGATAGATTAAGTCACAAGAAAACTGGTTTCGAAAGAATTGGAGTGCTGAATGAGTAAGCTGGAAATTTACAGCCTTAATTGACCAATTTGTGACAATCTGAGTTTAATTGTGTAGTTAATTAACTAAAAACTGGATGATCAAGCTTTGCATGAAGTTAATTAGCTGTGAGAAAGCAAGAAAATTTAAGGAAAACAAAATCTGGTTGCATGCAAGTCAACCGAGAGGAACTGAATGAATTTCTGGTTGGTTAGTGTTTTTGATGTTTGTTCGAACTTGGTTTTGGATCAAACCTGATAGATTGCTCTTTATTTGGTGATGCATGTAAGTTTTATGGTGACAAGCTTGAGTTTTGTTGCTGGAATTCTTGTTTGGAGGACTACATGGCCGCTGGAAAAGTTTCAGCTTAACCGATGGTGGTTCTTTTGAGTATTAATGGATGTTTTGGTGATTGAAGCTGGAAAATCCCGTTGTATGCCCTATATGACCTATATCTAGTATTGCATGTTGAATTTTCTGGATGGAAACCTTGTTGAAAATTTCGAAATAACTTGCTGGAAAATCTGTTTTGTTGGCCGAGAGAGAGTAGGTTGAAACACTCTTGTTAATTTGGAAAATTCCATGATCATTGGCTATAATCCTAAGTAAAATGTCTTATAACATCTTGTTCTAGTTTTCATGTTTATCTTATTGATTTTTAACACTTGAAAAGCTGGTGAATTGGACCATGAACTGAAGTAATTATGGAAGGAAAATATTTTTCAGCATGGCCGAGAGAAAGGAGTTGAGCACTTGACTAGTTTTCCTTCGAATTTTAGCTAAGATTCTTGTGTTGGATGTTAAGACTAGTTTGTAGATTGCTAATCACCTTTTGCATGTTGAGTTGAAGTAAAAATTGAAGAAAATTAGGGACAAAAGCTCTATAAATAAACTACTACATTGCTGGAAAATGTACATAGCTGGCCGAATCTTCATGTCTTACGGTTTTAGTCTTTTGTTTATTCTTTCATTTCGGTTCCAGGCTGGTATCTTATTTAGATGACAGTTCAATCAAGCCTTTTATTGGTTGTTTGCATGAATATGCCTAAGTGCAAGAAGAGATTGCATGAGAATGGTTGTGGAAAGATTTTTCCTGAAGCTGCAAAATGGCAGCAGAAAAATTGCAGCAGAATAGGTGTTGTCGCATTTGCTTTTCCTGCGTTTCTTGTCCATACTTCGTTTTCTTCTAGTTGGTTATTATGTCTTGTGTGAAAAGGGGCAGGGGAAGATGAGTTTGCATGATTGAATCTGAAATGTTTGAATTGGGTTTGAGTATCTGCTGGGAAAGAATTCAATCAGGCTACCTAGCTTTTTGTGCATGAATGCTTTGTCCAGAATTTTCTTTTGCATCAGTTCCTTTATTGTTTCTTGCTTGTTGTGGTTGGAAGTCATGAAGTCTCTTGCTTAGCTTAAGGCTGTGATTAAGAAATCTGAGTTTGAGAAGGAAAATGTAGCAACCTGCTTGTTTGTTTTTCAGAAACTCTTGCTGCATTTTTTTTTTTTGTTTTGTTTTGCTGCGTTTTCATCCTCATAATTTGCTGCTTTCTTTTTCTTCCCACAATAACCCACACAAGCTAGTTTTGATCTTTCTATTTTATCTTTTACTAGCCTAATCCGATGTTAAAGGGGAAGTGGGTGAGTGGTGTTGAGTTTGCACTTTTGGGTTTTGAATACTTGAACCATTACCAGACAGTTTTGAAAAATGAACGAAACAGTTTTTTGCCGAGCTACCTTCTAGCACTTTGCGCAATTTTCCTTCTCTGGCTTGTCTTGTTGAATGTTGAAATTGCATTGTATGTTTGGATGTTTTTTTTTTTTGGTTGAATGGTTTTGATCAAGTTTTGGCATTAAGGTTGATATTTGCTTGTGAGAATGCAAGTTGCGGTTGATAGTTTGATTGCAGAAATGTTTTCTTGTTGCAAACAATCTCACGTTCATTTGCATGAGTTTGCATGAAATAATTTTTTAAGATTTGCATTTTGACCCCTCAAGTTCCTTTTTGTTGCACTATGGCTCTAGAAATTGAAATATCCATCAATTTGATCCTTCAAATGTCTTTTTCATTTTTCATTTGGATCCCTATTTGACGAATATGGATTTGTTTGATTATTTGAAAGGCTTCAATGGTTCAATTTCGTATCTATTAGTGGTTCCTTAACTTTTGTTTTTGAATAATTTGTGTTGATTGATTTACTATTAAATTGGTACATTAATCCTTTGTTTAATGGTTTTTAGCTCAAGTTAGAACCTTTTCCACTTATTAGCTTCACGAACAGGGGAGGTATAACTTTCTTTTATCTTTTGTTTCTCTCCTATGTGACCCAACGTGTTAAGTGAATTGCATGCCTACTTTGCTTTCCTAGTTTTTTCTCAATTCCTTTTACTTATGTCATTTACTTTCATTTTCATGAAGTTATTCTTTAATGGGGTATGTGTACACCTCTTGGCTTGTAATAGATAGAGCTTTGGCGAGCAATTTGGTCCATTTTCCCCTTCCCCTTTTGTTTTAATTAGTGAATGTAATAAGTTCATTAGTTTGGTTGCATGCCTATGTGTTACGTGTTACTTGCTTTATTAGGTTTTGCATCTAGTCGAGCATGTTAAGTGTTACGTGCTACGTGTTTATGGGCGTTTGGCATGTCTACTAGCTTTCTGTAGTGTAGATGAATGGAATGGATGAATGTACGTTTCCACTAGTCCAACGCTAGTCGGAATTCATAGAATGGGCTAGTCCAACGCTAGACCCTTAGGGATTTCCCCTCGTTAGTACATGTTTGTATGTTCATTACATGTCATGCATTCTTTTTAGTTTTGTCATTTTTTGCATGCCCCCGATTCCCTTTCCCCTCACTTTAGGACTTGCATCTCATGCTAGTTAGGGTACATTTGCCTGAAGAGTCCCCTTCTGATAAGGGAAACGAGCGAGTGTGGCTACTCGATAGCCTTAGCACGCTAGTTCCGCCTTCTAATCAAAGGGAAAATCGAAGTCGAAAAGTTAGAAGTCAACCCCCGTACCCGACTTGTTGTATTCCCCTAGGGTCATACTTTCATTTTTATCACTTCCATACTCTTTTTATCACATTTTTCTTACATTTCGCAATCCATATTTTTCACTACATCTTTATCATTTATTTACTTTACTTCACAAATGAAATTCAAGTTTCACTTATATATGTACTATTCTATCTTCATTCATTTGCACACACAAACACTTTGATTTTTCATACAAATTCACACATGCACTTTCTTTACACATTCGCACACAAACACTTTGTTTTTACATGAATCTTTTCATACACTTGCACACTTGCACTTGAGTCACCATTTGCATCAATCGACCTCTATGAGGTTTCCTTTTATTGGCCGCCACAATTCATGTGGTTTGGGACCAAAAACCTCACGAGAGACATCATAGAATTTAGGATTGCATTTCTCATTTATTAGTCTTTGTCCAAATTGTAAATACATACTTTGGGTAGGAAAATTAGGAAAATAAGGGTTAAATCACGCAACTAGCCTTGGCTAGGTCGAAGGGGTGCCTTGGATTTTTATCCTTGCCTTCCCCTTCGTCAAATGTGACTCCCGAACCTTTTTCTTTGTTTGCGTGGACTAGGAGTCGTTCAAAAGGGTTTCTTATTTTTTTTTTTTCCTTAAAAAATTCACTTTTTGGGTGACTTGGTACACCCTAACTCTATACCAAGTGGCGACTCCATTTTTCATATAAAAAACCCTTTTTGAACTATTTTTCTTGGGTCAAATCGTCGCATTTTCAAAAGTCCCATTTAGACCCATTTTTATTTTTATCAAAAAAAATTCACTTTTTCCAAACCAATAAAATCACAAAAACAAGTATTTATTTTTTATCAAAAAAGTGGGGCGCGACAAAGAGATTGACAACTATGATTTGGAACCATGTAAGCAGAAAAAAATGTTGTTGGCAATATGGATACAATTATGTAGAAATGCCTGTTTATCAATACCAAGAAGTCTCTCCAGTTAATAGCTACACTAGCCAAAATTTCTTCCCATGATACAGAACCAAGGATGAAGAAATAATGGCTTTTGTTCACAAAGCCTTGCAAAATAAATCTATAACATATGCACTTCATAGCATTTTATATGGAAACAATAATTTTCCATCATTTCAAGTTGTCTATGAAGAACGGTCAAACAACAGACTCAAATAAGAAAAAGAAAACATTACTAGCAACATAGTTGTCTCAGATGAAGGATCAACTACAAATGCAGACCTGTAAGTTTTCATTTAATTCTTTTAATAATTTATCTACTTATCAATACATCTAAAAGCTAATTGCTGAATCCAAACAAGTAACTCTATTTTCCAGGTAAATAGCATGATAGCTAAATCAGAATTCACCTTGATTAGGACTCAAAAAGTTTATTACATTACCACAGAATTTCTGTTTGTACTTCACCTATTCCTGTTTCTTTCCTATGGGCCAATTTTGCATCATATAGATGTATTCTATATTACAACTTCTCAAGCTCAAACAAATTTCCCTTGCATCCTGAGTATTTTAAATTGTGCTACCTAATGTTTAACTATTACAAAGATTAGATGCCTTGATACGATTCTCGAATATAATGCTTCAAGTTATTTTTCGTTTTGAATGATTTCGAATGAACCACTTCGTTAGTGATACTCTACAGCAAATTACTGTTCCAAACATGTTATTTACAAAAAAGGATATCCATAATTCAATACGAATTGTGTGAATACTTAAGTCTTTAGACCAAAAAAAGTAATATTAGAACATATTTTATAAAAGCACCACTTATTAAAATTAATACAATATCATGTATATTTATAAACAATGCTAACAAATGCTGAATTTAAATCACCAATATTTGTATTAAATTTACCTACTATTATTCTGATCGTCCATGATACAACATATCCCAAAAATGGATCATATTAGTATCCCATTGTCTTCTATTCACCCATCTTTGAGAAACTGGGGTATTACTCTTCAAGCTATTGAAGCAACTCATGTCATACATGACTCAAGTTTTCAACAGCATTAGTGAACTTTTTTGCTAGCCGATGCATAGGTAATATATATCTTGTTCTTCGCTTTTCTTTCTTATCATCAAATTAAAATCTGATCCAATCTAATAGTCATTAATGATCGGATACTAGAGTTAAAATGCACGTTATAGAAGAGATGTTTGATCCAACAGCTGGATTGCTTGTACTGTTTAAAAATATACTATAATTCAAGAGCATCTATTGATCAGCAAGATACTCATACTCCCACCACCGAATATCCATTTTATTGGGTTGCCACTCAAGATACCTTAATCCAAGAAGTTTAAGAACACAATCAACCATCTCTTCTTTTTCATTTTCAGCTGCATCTGTTCACTATGTTAGATGTAATTGCTGACACTGATCAGCTTATAAATAAGTTAATACTTATCCTATACAATATTTTTCTGCCCCCCAACAAATTGCTTGAATGCTGTTATATTTTTTTATTTTGGATTGCCTCAGATGTCATGGGAGTTATATTACATGCTTTACTTGTCAAAACTATCACTTTTCAGGGGAAAACATCCATTGCTCATGACTATGTGATTGTCAATCAAAAGTAAGCATCCTAGCTCCTAAACTAGTTCACTTTTCCATGTTTTATATGCACAACTAAACTTATAACAGAAGCATTTATTCTTCTTTTGTTCTTAGAATGAAACCATTGATCTTAACTTTATGGAATGAGTTTGAAGAGGATCATGATCCTACCATTGCAACTGCTCAAGAATATTTTCCAATCATCATTGCCATAAGAGTGAAAGTCACCACACAAAACTGTAACCAAATACTATTATTTATTATCTAAAAGACACGGACCTATTTCTGAGCATACAAACTTTTCCATACTTTTTATACGTGATATTTTTTTTCCTTTGATACTAGATCTTACACTTTCAACTAAAGATTTATTAGTTATTTTGATGGCTCCAATTGTGCAGTAGGCATTAAAGCTAGATCATTGGTAAGAATTTTTTAATCACTCCATCTAACATCATCACCGTTATTTTGCACCAAATCAACTTTTCTCTTTTTCTTTTCAATATTGTAACAATGCAATTCGACTAGCACAAATGGTCCATTAGCATATTTGACGAGCTCGGGGTATATATATATAATAATTAGCTCATTCCATAGTTAAGTTTTACATTTATAACATTCTAAATATCCCATACGCGATTTTTCACAAGTATACGAGTCGTGATTGAGTATAGGGTATTAAAGATTAAATCCATAGACAAGATTTTCAATTACCGATGATTTTTGAACTCCTTTATTATTTAAAAATTGAATCTATACTATAAACACGAAGTAAAAGTAACAAAAATAACACTAGAAAGCTCATAGAGGTATGGAATTGCTTACTGAAGTTACCAATTAAGTGAATGCTATTATCTTAGCTAGTTATGGCATAATTTTCTTATGCATATGAAACCTGCTCTCGTAGTGAATCAATTATACTTGTAATTAAACCATACCTACTCTCGTGGTTATGAATTAACTGCAAGTTCATTTCTTCTATGAAATTACATGAAAAAAGTCACTAAAGCCACATAGGTGCATTTCTACTCTTGTGAGGGTACTCTCTAGATTTTTTATTTTCTTGAACTAGTGTTAAATTCTAATTCTCGTTGCAAACTTAACACCTTAAGATTATCATAATTAATTGCCAGTTAATCGTGATTAGATAAGCAAAAGTGATAAATAATTGCTCAAATTAATATAATCAAATAACCAAGAAAACATTACTAACAAGATATAGAAAGTTCATTCATAACTCTAGGCACAAACTTTAACTAAACATGATAAAAACACAAATCCAAACTTGTATTATAGTTAAATATGAAATCAAATGCAAGAGAGAAAGTAGTAGAAGAGATATCACCCTTGTCATATGAGACAAACCTCTTCATCTTGCTCCTTAATCTTCATCCAAATATAACTATAAATACAAGAAGGATAAACTACTCTAACTATACTAATCTACTCTAACTAATGAACTAAGAAAATTCTAGTAAAAACTATATTTTTGTGCAGTTTTTCTAGCCTTCCAAAGTTGTGAAAATGGCCTCCAAAGGCTGCTATTTATAGAGAATACAATAGCCAAATAAGTTGTTTTTAGCTATTATTTTTGCCTCTTGAAACTCCCAAGAGTTGGTTCTCCAACTTTTCATACTCTTTTTGGTCAGATACAGCCAAAATTGCTTGCAGGAATTGAGTTGGAAAGTTGTGTGAACAAAGAACAAGTTGCAGCAAGTTGCAGCTGAAAATGATGAATGCACAACCTTGAAAATGCGACCTTGAATCACATATTGCACCCTACGTATTGCTTCTACAGGTTTTCACTTTCTGGGTAGAATTCATCCTTGCTCTATTTTTGGTCCAAATTCAACTGATATTTTTTTGATGATGGAGGCCGAACTAGCTCTTGTGTAAACATAAAATTGTATATATTTGAGTTAGCTTTCCAATACATCAAGAATCATCTAATTTGGAGCTCTATGGACCGATAAATGATCAGAATAATTTGATTGGTCAGAACTCTGTTTCAACTTTCGATAATGAAATTAAACTTCTGTATTTCGATTTTTTGACAATGAAAATAACCAAACTGGACTTTGATATCTCATACCAAATGTAGATCTATATTTTAGTTTCAAAATGGTTTAAGAAATACCTTAATCTGATACTTGTAACTCAAGATATTGCCAAATTACCACAAGATATCAAAACTATGAAACTTCCTTTCTTTTGTTCTTGCTTGCATATCCTCTTTGCACTTCATGTCTTCTTTAAACTATTTCAAATCATCAATAATAATCTAATTATCTTCTCAATTTATGCTATTTGATGATTGAATCATTAAACCTACAAAATATTAAGTTTTTGCCATTAAAATCCATAAAAATGCAATTTTTACACTTCAAACCACAAAATGCATATTTTCACTAGAAACTTAGATAATAGCTATAAAAGTAGTTAAAACACACCAAAACTAACTAATAAAAGACACTAAAAACACACAAATTATGCACTTATCAACAGTTATACTAATCCATGCATCTTTCTTCCCCGTATTGATCACAATCGAATCCTTGACATAGCTACTTTGCTTCGTTCAGTAAAACTCTAATTCTGCAATTTAACTAGACAACTAAAGGTCTTTATATTTACTAAATAGTCTTTTCCAACTTCTTCTTTTGTTCTTTTATTTTATAGAAACCAAAAACTGCATGGATTAGAGGTGTTATCGAATTCCACTGTAAACCTCAGAAACTAACCGATATAGCTTGTCCAAATTGTAATCATCTAAACAATTATATACGTAAGCAGAAAATTATATGCATCTACTGTCAAGCAAGCATTGATCTCCAACCTAGGTACTTATAAATAGTATATTGTATTTAAATTAACCAGTCTATGACTGGTATCATATTTATATTTGTTTACTAATTCCAGGGCTTGCATTTTAATTGCGGTCACGGATTCAACTGGAACCTTATATGCTAATGCCATGTCATTTGAAGCTGAAAGACTAACTAATTTTTCAACTATTGAACTCTATTATTTATGGATGGAGGTAATTATCATTTCTTCTTGTGTAACAACTGTTTCCTTCTATTTTTTCAGTAGCTTATATTACTTTCTTTTTCTATCTCCACCAGAACATATATTTAACTCATCATCTGATGACTCTGCTGCATGGCAAGATGCTTGTATGCTACATCAAGCCTTCTCCTTCCACATTTAGGCTCATTAGATATGCAACTCATGAAATAATCACTTCCTACATTATGGATGAAGGTCTAATTGACAACCTCAACATAAACAATCTCAACATTAACGATTGATAATCTACATAGTGTATTTTCTTACTTGTATGTTTGCTACAATATTTTTTTACTCATAACTTTGCTACATCAATGGCCTGTTATGTCCTTTATTATACTTTTCAATTTCAATTTAGCTTATTGACCAAAACTGGGCATGGCACTCTTTGAATTATATGCGCGGTGAATGCCTCCTAGTAATGTATAAGGATATATTGCCTCATCTCTTTCTTAACACGATGTACCAACATGGAGAAGGGGGCAGCGGGTAGGATGACTTACCCTAAGATTTTTAAATTCCAGATTTTTAAATTCCTATTTCCCGGCATTGTAATTAGGAGAAAATAATGAATTAATCAAGACAAATACCATAATGTTCAAATTTATTTTATTATTTTTAATGAACTTGGAATTATGCTTAACATTGGATTGTTGATTTATAGAGCCAAACTTAAATGAGTTTTAATCTAATCAAACTAAATTTCAAGTCGAGTAGGTTAAACTTTTTTACTTGTAAATTTCACTTTTCTGCTAATAGAATCATGTTCAACTTGGGTTTGACAATTTATCAAATACAAAATGCTGTTTAAGTTTGTTTTGAGTGGTTGGTGAAGCTAAGCTCGAATAAGTTCTTTCTGAGTCAAAATCAATTCGAATATCAAGTAATTTAGTTTTTTTTTAAATCTTTTATTGGGGCACTAAGTGAATCCTTAGCAAAATTGGTAAGCGAATCCTTTTCAATCTTAGTTTTCGCCATCTAACAATATGTTTTAAGGTCAAACTTGGCACTCCCTACTCTTATACGTGTCCAAGTTTTGCCTCACCACCCGCTGATGGGGTTCCAAATGTTCAATTTCGTGTAATTTTGCCCTTTGGTTTAACTGATTTGAAAAAATGGTGTAGTAAAAAGAAAATTATATTCATATACCTAAATCAGAATATGGTGTAATACAAAATAAAAGGATCATTTTATCTCAAAAATAGAGTAAAATACTACTTGTAATGTGACGGATCCATCCAAATTCTCATTCACATTGTCAACACTTCCCCTTCTTCAATTCTCGCTTTTTTCCTTCTTGTCCTCCATCAATATCTTTCAAACATTTTGTGATTGACTCGGTCAGCATGACTTTAGTCAATGGTAACTTCTTTTATAAGTCTTCGAAAATAATTGGAAAAGTAAGACAAAATGGAATATGGAAATTATTTGGAGAGTACCCATGGTTGTCCCCACCCTCAAGGAAGACAAAAGGTCTTACTTTTTTGGTGGATTTGGCACAAAGGTCTTCCCGTCCTATCTCTTCATTCTTCGATTTTTCTTTGTCTTCTCTATTTTAGATTGGAACGCTTGAGATCCAATGGTCCAAAGACTTGCAGTCAAGATGAGGACCAATCCTAGTCCTTAACGTATAAGGATGTCTTGTCTCATATCTTTCTTATCACGATGCACTAACGCGGGGAAATTGGTGGCGGGAATTAGGGGATTAAACGAATTTAATTTAATGGAACACTTTAATATTTAAACTTATTTTATTAATTTTAATGAATTTGAAACTCTGTGCTCAACATTGGCTTATTTATTTACAAGTACATTATAGATGGATTTTTATCTAATCAAAGCTCAAATCGAGTTCGAGTAGATCAAACTTTTTTGCACACAAATTTCATTTGTATGCTAATAGAGCTAAATTTGAGTCGTATTTGACAATTTACCAAACACAAAATGTTATTTAGGTTTGGTTTTAATAGTTTGCCAAACCAAATTCAAATAATTCTTATCGATCCAAAGTTAATTCGAATATCAAGTAATCTAGTTCATTTTTTAGTCTTTATTAGTGTATTATTGCTTTTCAAGTGAATACTTACTAAGCTAAACTCAATTCAAATATGAAGTGATTTAGGTTTTATCAACTGGCAATATATTTAAAATCAAACTTGGCCCTCACTAGTATTGTGAGGGTCCAATATCCCCCCCCCCCCCACAAACAAATGCCCCCAGTTCACCCCATCATACTCATTGCCAACACTTCCCCTTCTTCAATTCTCCCCTTTTTCCTTCTTGCCCTCCATCAAAGTCTTTCAAACATTTCATGATTGACGACACAGTCATGACGACTGTAATCAATGGTAATTACTTTTATAAGTCTTGAAAATGATGGGAAAAGTGGGACCAAAAGGAATATGGAGATTATTTAGAGAGAATCCATGATTATCCCTACTATACAAGGAAGACTCAAAGGTCTTCTTGTTCTGTCCGTTTATCCTTCCCTTTATTGACCATTTTTATCTTCTATGACTAATTTTTCTTAATGAATCTATAGAAAAGGGTAACTTGAGTATCTCTAGGAGATGAGCAGTAATTACCTGATATCTAAACCACAATCAATCTTTATAGATTGGGCTATGTATGTTGTAGTTCAATATTAGATGAGAAGTGAGATTAGCCCAAAAAGTTCAAGAATGTCCAAGATAAATAATTCATAGAAAAATACAAACACAAAATAGTGGGAATACATAGCATGAAAGAAATTAATTTTGTTTCAAGAATCATTTCTAGTATACAAATGTTGATCATTTTATATCCTATATTAACACAAATTATATTTGCTTCAAAATTGGAAGAAACTTGAAAGCTTATCACGCATATAACATGCGAGCAGTCATAATCAATGAGCAACGTAAGTTCCTCTACACTGAAAATAATGCTAAAAAAAAAAAAAGTAAAACACAAAGCATAAATTAACATTCCAAAGAACCCTTGTAAAACTAAAATCTGGCCGGCCAATTAGCCACTTGACCTAGATAGATAGATTATGTTACATGGAGTGTCTTTGCCACTAAGCTAGTTGGATCTGTATGTTAAATTTGTGCTCTTCTTCTTCTTCTTTTATCTTCAAAATCTTTTTTCAAAAGTTTTTACACTAATTTTTCCCTCAAACAATAAAATTGAAATATTTATCAATTCATCTAATGATGTTTTGTCATCTAAAACAATTTTTTACTTGTGTTTCAATGATGAGTTTTAAAAGACTACTTTTGTTTGAAAATACTAAACACAACCATAGAAAATGGATTAAAATTCTTTGACAGTGGCATTATTTGGTGTCCTTTTTTTAAATTCTAATTCTTGATGAATGTAATAGATTGAATCTGCCAGATTCATTAAGCATGAAGCATATAAGATAGTTAACGGAAGAATCCAAAGAAGCGTTAAAAGGTATAATGAAATGATAAAGAGCATCGATAACAAAGTATTATTCCAATCACCGATCGGCTATGAACAAAAGGACTTAAAATAAGACTCAAAACTTTGAACAAAAAGAAACTAATTGGAAACTGCTATTGACTAAACAGAGAAAGTAATATGAAAAATGAGTGTTGTTGCTATTGACAAGCGTATGTTCCAACGAATTTGCCTCCAGTTGAACGCCTATCCTTAGCCTTCTTCTTTTTTTTTTTTTTTTGAGATGAAAACTTTATCTCCTTGTAAACTCCTTAACCGATTAATCACTTTTTCCCTTAGGGCGCATTTGATAATATTGAAGTCTAAAAATTGAAATCTGATATCTGAATCCATTAAATTATTGAATTGTTAAGAACTAAATTTGATACATTGGAGTGTATATCACATTAAGTGATAAGTGAATAACTTATCACTTATTATTTGAAGTAAAATTTGTCTAGAAAATTCAGTGCCACTCAATTAATTCAAATATTCTATTTTTTATTATCAAAAGTTTTTTAACATATTAAAATATGAATCAATTAAATTTAAATGCTGAATTGGATTATCAAATAGGGTCTTAATCTTTAATATTCTGTTAATTGACTAATGGGTTTTATTATCTTTGACGCCTTTTTATTTTAGGGTCAAACAGTATGTACATGGATGAGTTTTAGATAATGTTTTAAAACCGAAAATTTACCTCACGGTTTAGCTCTAAATTATTTAGAAATTTAAAAGAATTTCTGACTAACTTCCATGTTTCTTATTGCTAATTCATTTTTAATTGCTTATCTACAATGTAATTTGATTTTTTATGACTTTCCAATACTTATTCATAAATTAACCACTATTTTTATTTGTTTATAATGTTAAACTAAAGTTAGTTCTTTTCTTTTTGCCTCATGTTTGGGGCAATGTAATTGTCTTCTTTGCTTTTGGATTTGTCGTCATTGTCAAAATAGATTTATTCAATCTATATTGCATGTTGTTTCAAATTTTAAGTTATTTTCATCGATGATGAACCAAAGTATTTTAATTCTAACACACCGATGAACTGCATATGAATTCATAGGACTCGTTTTAGCATTCTATATGATAATAAAAATAACATATTAATTATTTATGACATATTTATGATATCGGTTAGCCTTATTTTTGAATCAGTGTTTGTGAGCACAATAACATTTCCAATTCAATGAATGTACTAAAAACAAAGGTGTGAATTTATAAACTAATTGAAGAGCACTGGGCATTTGCAGTCTGGAAACTTTAAGGAAAGCAGCTCTTCCAAAAGCAGTTTGGCTAGAGGACTCTGATCTCGCTCCTCATCTTGTGGATTGGTTGAAATGATAAATTGGGCTTCTTCACGTGATTTTGATCTCATTGTAGTATTGGCGTATTTAATTTATCGTGCTACCCAAAACCATACTCTTTCTAACCTTAAATTGACTATTTTTTTAAAAACAAATTTTTCAAATACAATGTTATAATAATACACAATAACTCAAAAAACGTTTCATCCATACAATATATCAAATATTTCAAAAAATTTTTACTATAAAATTTTTTTGAAATACACTGTTACAGTAAAATTTTTCAAAAACACCTCCAAAAACAGCTAATCTAAACAGAGCAGTCTTTTTGTCAATAACTGCACTCAAAAACTACTAGACAAACTAAAGGAGTTTACTTGGAAAAAAAAGTCCAAGTTATGGACTAGTTAAAATATGAACTTTGATTTACAAGGAGATAATAAAAGCAGATCAAAGACCCTTAAGACTGAAGACAATGTCATAGAATTATTACTTTCAAGGATTATAATATTACGATACATTTCCAAAACCTTGCTTTGCCCCCTATACTAGTTCTAGTTTCAATTCCATAAACTCTATTAGCTATTCAAATTTTATTTTCACATAGAATACATGCTCTGCATCATATCATCTTCTGCTGATGCCTGATTGTGCTATGTAGGGGGAAAAAAGTGAGGCACTGCATTCTGCATTTAATAGGAGGCAAGAAACCTGCAAAAACTCGAAAACATCATCCAAGTTCCACATATGTGATGCATCTATTAATTTAACAAGAAAAGAAATGATAAAGAGACTCATATCGCCCCGGTTAATCACAAAGAAGTTATTTAGATGGTTCACTGAGTTGATATCAACCTGGAAATAAAGAGCATTGTTGGCCTACATTGAGGATCAGCGTGTAGACATTCTCTTGCAAGTTTGAAAATGGATATCAGGATCTTTTGAGTTTCTTGATTGGGATATCGAAGTCTTCGGTCGACCAAGTCTTTCAGTTCTACATCTTCATGATTTGAAGACATCAGATTAGCAGTCAAGTCTCCAGGATGCTTTCCTTTGATTATTTCCATTGTCAGGACCCCAAAACTATAAACATCACACTTTTCGTTAACTTTCATTGTATAGGCAAATTCTGCAAGATAAAGTTGGAAAACCATAATATGTGATCATACTTGAATTTATTAGTTAACAAATTAATTAACGGAAAAGAAAACACAAACATTTATAATTACCTGGTGCAATGTATCCATAGGTGCCTGCCAAAGAACTCCAATTAGACGAGTCTTTTTTCAGAAACTTGGAAGTGCCAAAATCTGAAACGTGAGGCTCGTAATCTGGATCAAGCAAAATGTTATTGCTTGATATGTCCCGATGTACAACTGCTGGTGAACAATCATGGTGCATGTAAGATAAAGCATGAGCGACACCTTTGATGATTTTCAGCCTCTTTTGCCAGTCGAGTTCCTTGGCTTCTTCTTCCATGCTCAATATTTTGGCCAAGCTTCCTCTTTCAAGGTACTCATAAACCAAAATTGAATGCCGAGCATTTGAGCAGAAGCCAAAGAGTTTCACAATATTTCGATGCTTGATTTCTGTCAAAGCCCTGATCTCATTCAAGAAGCTTTTATCCTTTGCCACATTAGGCATGTTCTGAAGTCTCTTCACAGCTACTACATCACCTATTGAAAGCTGTGCTTTGTAAACACTTCCATAACTTCCCTTCCCAATGCAAAATATTTCACTGAACTCTTCTGTAGACCTCACGATTTTGTTATACAATGCGTTGCCATCATAAGCACAGATGGCAAATAAATCACCCTTTTTCACCTCCATATCTTCTGCTCTTGAATTTGTTTTTCTTTGATCATGCAATCTAAAAGCTCCAAAGAATGCACCAAGAAGTATGAATGATCCCAGAAGAGGTAATACAATTTTGAGAGCAAGTTCCTTCCTTTTATACTTGACATGCTTTTTAATCGGCGGGGAACTTTCACAGGCTCGGAACCCTGTAATATTGCCACACAAACCTTTGTTTCCCTTTACTTCTTCTAAGGTTAGATATCCAAAGGCTCTACCACTTGGAATTGGACCCTCCAAATTATTAAAAGAAAGATTAATGTGCAATAAACCAGGCAATTCTGCCAAAGCCTTTGGTATCAAGCCAGAGAGGTTATTTTGGGAGAGATCCAATGTCCCCAAACTCTGCAAACTTTGAAACTCAGATGGTATCTCTCCTGTGAAGAAATTTTGACTCAAATCCAGTTCAGAAAGTTGGGTTAACTCCCCAATCTGGAGTGGAATCCTTTGACTTAAAATATTGTTGCTCAAGTTCATGTGAAACAAGTGTTTCATACCACCCAAATTTTCAGGTAGAGTTCCACTCAAGGAGTTTGTGGACAGGTCTAGAAATTCCAATGACACTCCCATTACCTGAGGAATATTACCAGTAAGTTGGTTGTCATGTAAATCCAGTTTAAGCATAGAAGCTAACTCTCCAACTGCCCTTGGTATCTTCCCTGATAAAGAATTCAAAGAAAGATTAAGTGTATGTAGTTGAGTCAAATTTCCAATTTCTGGAGGTATACCACCTGTGATGTTGTTCTCTGCAACCAGCAGGGTTTTCAAAGGTTTACATTTACCCCAGTTGCTAGAGAGTTCTCCGTAGAATTCGTTGTTGCTGAGATCTATGAAATCCAGGAATGGATAGATTCCGAACATCTCTGACAAGTTTCCTCGGAAACGGTTACCCTCAAAACGGGCTCTAATTAAGCTTGAGCAGTTTTTCAGACTTCTAGGGATTGGACCAGTAAGCATGTTCTCAGATACCGTAATGTTTTGGAGCATTCCACTTTGACATGGTAGTTCTGGTAATGGACCAAAGAACTTATTATGATCCAATTCCAAAGCAACCAACTTATTCAAGTTTCCAAGCTCTTGTGGAATGGTACCAGAAAATTGGTTATCTCGAAGAAACAACATTCTTAAATTACTCAAGTTTCCAATTGAAGCAGGAATGGAACCATTAAGTTGGTTCTGATTCATGGCCACACTGGTAAGGAATTTCAGATTACCCAATTCCTTTGGAACTGAACCTGAAAGTTGATTGTCAAAGAGAAGCAATTCAATCAAATTGGTCAAATTGCCCAGTGACTTTGGGATTGCACCAATAAGATTATTGTGATTCAAGTAAAGAAATCGAAGCGAAAACAAATTCCCAATTGCACTGGGAATGGGACCAGAGAGGTGATTTTGAAAAAGTCTCAACTCCGCTAGCCTGTTGAGGTCACCAAAACTGGCTGGAATTGAACCTGTTAAATAGTTGTTATCCAAATAAAGTTCCACGAGATAATGCAGCTCCCCTATTCCTGATGGAATTGGACCTGAGAGCTGATTACTTGCAAGAGCCAAATGAGTCAAGTTTCTCAAGTTGCAAATTTCAGGTGGGATTTCTTGTGACAATTCATTTACCCAGAAATCAAGATAAATGAGCTTCGACAGGCTACCTATTTGTTTAGGTATGCTGCCGAAGATCTGATTCAGGCTGAGATCAAGATATTCAAGATTTGGGAGGGATGAAAATGGGAAATCATGGAGGCTACCTTTAATATTCCAATTTGAGAGGTTCAACCTGTTGACGCTTCCATTAATGCAGGAAATACCAGCCCAAGTGCATGGAAGGCTAGAAGAATTCTTGGCGTTGATGGATTGAAGGTTCCATGAGGTTAGGTTGCTATTGATCTGGCTCTGAAAACTGGCTTTCCATTTCAAAAGAGCAACAGCCTCTTCAGCAGAAGCTGAAGCTCCACATTTGGGTTGAATTGATGGGAAAAGTAGGAGAACCAAAAAGAATATGGCGATTATTTTGAAAGAACCCATGAGGACATTCAAACTAACTCAAGTTGGCTATCCTTGTTACTTTGTACCACAAATGAAGCCAGTACTTATCCTAATTGTACATGGAAGACTTCAGAGGTCTTTTTTTCATTTAATTTTGAGATTGAAACACAACATGTCAATTGCAATGGGCGAGGAAATGTAATGAAATCTTTCTGTGAGATTACATATCCTTTTATCACTAATTCAATAAAAGTGGGACCTAGCCATTCAAAATGTCGGATAAAGAAGAAATCCAAACACCCAGTGATATTTCAAATTAACGGACAAAAGAAGATTCATTTACATCAAAGTTATTATTATTCAGGAGAATCAATCTATGAGTGGAACATAGATGGATTAACCAAACATCAAATTTTGCAAATTATTCAAAATATAAGTATGGCAATAAGTGCTTTCAAAGTAAAAGATCATGGGGATAGAGAACGTGCTCAATTATTAATTTATATATTCTCAAAAATATTGAAAAATTGGTGGGATAATTATCTAAACCAAGACAATAGAAATTATATTTTAACTGCTACCAAACAAGTGACAATTGATTCTGCAAGTAGTAGAACTACCAAAGTAACTGGACAAGAAGTAGTTATGACTATTAGTGAACCAGGCTTTGTTGCAACTCTAATTTATGCAATTTATAAACATTTTATAGGAGATCCTAATAAATTACAAGAAAAAAGTTTAGAAATATTAATTAAATTAACTTGCCCAAAATTGCAAGATTTTCGATAGTACAAGGGTATGTTTTAAAACAAATTATTCTTAAGAATAGATTGTAATCATTCTTATTGGAAAGAAAGATTTTTAGCAGGACAATTTTGATAGCAATGTGGCACAGATTTTCCTACAAGTAGGGATCAATCTTTACCAGCTTTCTCATCCTTCACAAAACCAGTTTTCAGTGCATAATTTTTTCTTGAGCAAAAATGGGTTACAAGAAACTTCTTTTCTTTTGCATCTCCTTGGCTATAGTTCTAACAATGACCTCACAGGTGGCTGCTAGGGAATTGGCTGAGACTTCCACGTCAGCTAGCAATTGTAAGCCATTTATTCTCTTATCCAATGTCCTCAATTTGTTTTTCTTTGCTCCTAACTGCTCTTATGTTACCTATTAATAGGTTGTGATCGTTACTAATTCTGGTTGGGATTAAGTTACCTATTAATAGGCAGTGTTTAAACAATTTTAGGGACATCTAAAAAATCACTGATTTTGACTTACACGTCAAAAGACAATTTTTTGACCTGAATATAATAAAATCGATTTAGTATTCTTTAAAACAAAAAGCATGCAACACATTAGTCCAAAATCTAAAATTTCCAATTGTGTGATCCCAGTCCCCAGATGAGTTTATTTGACAAGGTCTTTCCTAGTTTATTTGACAAGGTTTATTATCCTCAATGCAGCCAAGTCATTTGTGACTCCTCCTGACTATGGGGATCCTGGAGGAGGAGGCCAAGGAGGGAACCTTGGAGGAGGTTGGTATGGAAGCTATGGAGGAAGTGGCGGCGGCGACTATGGTGGATATCCTGGTCAGGCTGTGGATGCTAAGCCTTAGAACTAATAATGCTTAAATAGGCTTACTATAATAACATGCATACTTTGTAGTGTGAAATACAAATAAAAGCAGGATTAGTCATCAAGCAGTGTTCACTATTCCAAGTATGTGATTTTTTCTTTTCTTTTTTTTTTTTGGATGTGATGGCCAAAAAATGAGTAATGTTATTAGTTCAAATTGACAGCAAAACCAAGGGCAGTTTTTGGTTGGTTTATAAATCAGTTGATCATTATCAAATGACGTTGTGCCCTTTTTCTGTTTTTGGGCAAGCTTAATTAAGCAATACAAATATTAAGCAATACAATCTTCTATTTGGTTCGTTATTCGTTTGGTTTATTATTGATTTTCAATAAGGCCGTCACTCCTATATACCTGTCTGTTGAATAAGCTGAAAAAAACTAATAAAACCAAATATTAAATCTAAACATAAAAAATTAATGGTCAAAAGCTACAGAAAATTTTGTTTATGTAACTTAGATTCACGACCTAGCAATTTCTCTCAAACCATAGCTGCCGCGGTTTAAGAGAAAGTTTAGGGCTGATGATATTGATGAAATCTAAAATTTTACATTGCAGTCAAAAACTCAACCGAAATATTGAAGTATGTCCAAGACATAGAAGTTTCAGCAATCAATTGCTCATGTAACAAATGCATTGCAAAATTTTTCCACCTGGAAAGTTAGTTGGGTGGCTGGGGTTATTAACATTGTTGCCCTTGAGATGCAAAGCATGCTAGTTCAATTGATGATTCTATCATCTAGGGGGATTCTTCATTTCTTGCCCACATTTTGTACTGTCCACTCTTTATATGGACTCATCAATTCATTAATTTTATTATAGGCCCGTTTCTATCAAAAAAATACATTTGATTTTTATCTATTGTTCTACTGATCAAAATAAGAATAACATATACATATATTTTGGGTAAAATATAAAAAAACTCCCTGTGATTTGTCAAATGTTTAATATAACTCCCTCTAATTTAGAAATCTACACTAGCTCCCTGTGGTTTCAGCTAAATTGCAAATTGAACAGAAAGCATCCAGTCTAACGGTTCAATGTGAAATGTCAATATCGTCATCCTATAAATGAAGTCCTATGATTTGCTGAATGTTCAATTTAACTCCCTCGAATTTACAAAACTCTATTATAATTTTCTGTGATTTTGGCTAAATTGAAAATTGAATAAAAAGCATTTCACATATAGCAAGGGCAATATTGATATTTCATATACAACTTTTAGATTGGATGCTTACCATTCAATTTTCTATGTAGTTGAAACCATAAGGAGTTACAATATAGGTTTCCAAAATAAAGCTAAATGAACATTCAACAAAACAAAAGGAGTTTTTTGATATTTTACCCATATAATTTTTAGAGGTGCCAAGGACTTTTGGTCAAGATGAGAACCTATCCTAGTCTTTAAGATATAAAGATATATTGCCTCGTCTCTTTCATATCATGATATGCTAACGAGGGGAACAGGGTGGTGGGTGGGCAACCATCTGCTAAACTTTTGAAAACCTTATTTCTTGACAGTGAAATTAGGGGATAAATGAATCTAATTAATCAAGCATATATTCTAATGTTCAAGTTTATTTTATTATTTTTGATATATTTGAAATTGCACTAACATTAGCTTGTTTATTAACGAAATTGAACTTAAATGAATTTTTATCGAATCAGACTTAAGTTAAGTTTAGGTAAGCTAAACTTTTTATGATAAAGTTAGGTTCAATTCGAGTTTGACAATTTACCAAATAAAAAATATCATTTAAGTTTGGTTTGAGTAATTAATAAAATCAAGTTCGAATGAGTTCTTACCAAATCCAATTCAATTTGAACATCAAATAACTTGATTTGTCTTTTAACCCTTATTGCAACAGTATTTCTTTTCAAGTGGATTGTTAGCAAAATTGGTTTTTGCTACTTGACATTATGTTTAAAATCAAAATTGGCCCTCACTAGTCGTGCATGCATCCAAGTATTGCTCCTCTTCCCTATCCCACCCCATCATATTCATTGCCAAAGCTTCCCTCTGTTCAATTGTCTCATTTTCCCTTCTTGTCCTCCATCAATATCTTCCAAACATTATTTTCTAGAAGGGGAAGGGTGGTACATAAGAAGTAGGGAGGAGGTAGTGGGACTCTAACCTAAAATTTTTAATTCTTGATACCTCAACCTTAGCCACTAGAATTTATTTTAGTTATATACAAAAAGAAAAACAAAGACAAAAACAAAAATGGACCATGTTCCTCCATTTGTACAAACTTTCATAATTTTGTCATTGTAAACCCTGCAAATTGAATGATAACACATTTTCTAATTGATTTAACTTTATCCACATTGATCTATTGATCAAAATAAGGAAAACTATTATATACTTTAAATAATTCGATGTAACCATATCAATAAGTTATTATATAAGCAAGGACGCACAACAACCTCAAAAAGTTAATGATAATACTGTTAGATAAGGATCAAGGAAAAAAGGTTTTTGGGATACGGCAATGTGTTTGTTTTCAATCAAATTTGAGGTTGTGTCCTGGTTGGCAAAGGTCCAAAGGACTTTTTAAGTCACGGTGAGGACCTTATCCCAGCCTTTAAGGTATAAAGATGTATTGCCTCGTCTCTTTCTCATCACGATGCACCAACGTGGGGAATGGGGTGGTGGGTGGGCCGGTCAACCCTAAGATTTTGAAACTCTTAATTCTTGACATTGGAATTAGGGAAATGAATTAGCATAATCAAATCAACATCTTAATGTTCAAGTTTATTTTATTATTTTTAAATAATTTGAAATCGTGATGAACATTGACTTGTTTATTTACATAACTAAATTTAAACGAACTTTTATCGAATCAAATTCAAGTTGAGGTCGAGTATGTTAAACTTTATTATGTTTAAATTTCACTTTTATGCTAATAGAGTCGAGTTCAAACCGAGTTTGATAATTTACCGAACACAAAATGCTACTTAAGTTTGGTTTGAGTAATTGATAAAACTTAGTTCAAATGAATTCTTATTAAATCGAACTCGATTTGAGTTTCAAGTAATTTGATTTATTTTTCAGCTCTCATTGGAACATTATTATGTTTTGAAGCGGATCCTTACCAAAATTATTTTTTGCCACCTAATGATATGTTTAAAATCAAAATTGGCCCTCTCTAGCCTTGTATGTGTCCAAGTTTTGCTCCTCCACCCCATCCCACCCTACCCCAACTCTTCATATTCAGTGTAAAAGCTTCTCTTTCTTCAATTGTATCCTTTCCCCTTCTTGTCCTTCAAGTGCGGAACGATGGCTATCGTAGGCAGAGGATAGACGTTCATGGCGGCGCGAGCAGCGGTGAATGGCACAGTAGCGAGCGACGGCAAAACTAGAGACAGGCGATGGCAAAACCAGTGATAGGCTTTGACGAACGGCGATGACAGCAACGGTAGTAGAGACAAACTAGCGAACTGCGACAACAGTGGACGGTGGGCGATGAACTGCGGGCAAGCAGCAAGTAGAGTTTTGGCGGTGCAGCTAAGGAAAAGAAAGAGCGAAATAAAGAAAGAAAAAAAGAAAGAAGAAAGAAAGAAAGAAGGAAAGGAAAAGAAATAGAAAAGGGAAAAGACAAAGGAAAGAATAAAAAAAAGGAAAGAAAAAAAAAAAGAAGAGAAAAAAAATTCTTTTGGGTTCAATTTGTTTTTTTTCCCTTGCTAGGACAAGACGTGGGCACGTCTTATTGACTTTTTATGATAAAGTTGGCTAATTATGAGTTACAACATACCCTCAAGACGTGGGCACGTCATGTTGGTCCATAGTTTTCTGATGATGGAATTGGATAGTTGTGCATTACCACATACCCTTAACGCGTGGGCACGTTTTGTTGGGAAAAAGTCTTCTAACCAAAAAAACATTAAAAACAAAAAATAAATGCCAAATTTGAAAAACATAAGATAAACATAGTGAAACACATAATATTAGTGAACAAACAATAAAAAAAGAATTTGATTGCCTCCCAATAAGCGTCTTGGTTTAACGTCTTTGATTAGAGATGGTCGAATATTGTTCAAGTAGCATAAGTGGGATCTTCAAGATTTATTATCTCCACCTTCTCCATTGAAACACTTTCATAATAGGATTTAAAACATTGACCATTAACCACAAATTTCTTATCTATCTGCATACTCTGAATTTCCACTGCACTATAGTGAAAAATATTAATCACAACAAATGGACCAGCCCAACGAGAGCGCAACTTACCTAGAAAGAGCTTTAGATGAGATTGATAGAGAAGAACTCTTTGCCCAACTACAAATGATTTCCTTGCAACTTATTGGTCACGAAAAACCTTAATCTTCTCTTTATATAGTGTTGCATTCTCGTAAGTTTCATTCCTCAACTCTTCCAATTCTTGTAATTGAAGTTTTCTGTGGACTGCAACCTCATCAAGATCCATGTTGCATTTCTTGATCCCCCAATATGCTTTGTGCTCGAGCTCAACCGGTAAATGACACGACTTCTCAAATACCAACCTATAGGGAGATATACCTATAGGATTCTTATAGACTGTCCTATCAATCTAGAGTACATCGTTCAATTGTGAACTCCAATCCTTCCTATCGGAGCGAACCATCTTCTCCAATATTTATTTAATTTCCCTATTCAAAATCTCCGCTTGACCATTCGTTTGGGGGTGATAAGAACTAAATACCTTATGAGTCACTCCATATTTACGAAATATAGCCGCCATCATTTTATTGCAAAAGTGTTTTTCTCGATGACTTACTATAATTCGTGATACCCCAAAATGAACAAAAATATGTGATTGAATGAAATCTACAACCACTTTAGAATCATTAGTTCGGGTGGCTTTTATTTTTATCTACTTGGACACATAATCTATGGCCAACAAGATGTAAAGGAAACCAAAAGACGAAGGAAATGGACCCATAAAATCAATACCCCATGCATAAAAAATTTCACAAAAAATCATAAGGGTTTTTAGTATCTAATTTTTATGACAAATATTTCTTATCCTTTGGCATCTATCACATGACTTACAAAACAAGTATGTATCTTTGAAAATTGTGGGCTAATAAAAATCGCTTTCCACTACTTTACAAGCTACTCTTTGTGATCTAAAATGGCCTCCACATGCATAAGAGTGATAAAATATTAAAATAGAATTAAATTCACTCTTACTTACACATCTGCGCAGTATTTGATCTGCACATTGCCTCTATAAATAGGGGTCTTTCCTTAAGTAATACTTAGCATCACGTCTGAGCTTATCTCATTTTGTTTTTGACCAATGTGCAAGTAATTGATTAGTGGTCAAGAAATGAATAATATCCTTTTGGGCCGTTGCTCAAGTTTGTATAGCTTGGTTTGAAATTAATATATTTCCTAACGTTTCTGTAAAAAAAAAAAAGAAAGGAATAATATCCGCATACCAAGGAAGAGAGGGATTAATAGAAAATAGTTGCTCATTCACAAAAGTTTTCCTCAATATAAAATCATCCTTGACAATAGGCAATTGACTCAAATGATCGGCAACTAAATTCTCTCCTCCCTTTTTATCACGGATCTGGGTGTCCTGCGGAGTTCGCGTGGGGGGAGGATTTGGTGGTGCCGTCAATTTTAGGTGGGGGTTTGAGTGATATACATCACACTAGTACTTAAGTAGGGTTAGTGGGTATGTGTAATATATTGGTTTCTGAAATCAATTGGATGGGGATGAAAATGGTCTGGGTCTGGGGGAGGTTAAGATACCCTCATGTGAGAAAGATAATGAGGAGCAGCTTCTGAGCTTGGATTTTCTTTCTTTTATTAATTATTATCAGCTATAAGAAACTCGGTGGATCCACACACGCTATTATTGATTCTCCAATCCACCAATTGCTGGTTTGGTGTAAAAACAAAAAACTAGTAGTACCTGCTTTCGACCTTTTATTAAGATAGATAGTATTTTTTCTTCTCACTCTTTTCCCTGTGAACAACTTTCTAGGAAGGGAATGACATTAGAGCATGTGGTGGGAATGAGCAATGGAGGCGTTGATGGCCGGAAGGGGAAGTCGGAGTGTGTTTTTTTTGGGGGGGGGGTTATTTGGCAGATCTGGCGAGGAAGTTTCTTTATTGGACCAATTACTGCTTCATGTTCAAAATAGAGCACCGAAGACTTTTGAGCAGAGAGCGGTGTGGTTCAATAGTCAACTGCTTGAATTACTTTTCTGTAGTTCCACATTCGATGATGATCCACAACCTGAATAGTGCTGAAATCAAATTGCAAATCAGATACTCATTCATTTGATTGAAGAAGCTAAATAAAAGAAAAAAACT
>NC_040044.1:25042594-25189989 GCF_003713205.1 Coffea eugenioides | reverse complement strand
AATCTTGGGTTATATGGGCGAGGTCGGTTTTGAGGTGGACTTGGTTGGGAAATTTGAAAAGGGGCTGAAGGTGAATTTGGATAGTTTGGGCGAGGTCGAGGGTGGTGGATGTTAGTGGTATATACAGGATACGGGTTTGAATAGTAAGGGTAATGGGGTTGGTAGATTGGGCTATGTTGGTATCGGGGTCGGGGTGAAGGGTTTTGGTTCCAAATAAACGTTGCATCCCCCTCTTTCTTTTTGAACGGCGGCTTCTTCACATTGCTTCCCTGCCCTTGTAAAGCATCCAACTGAGACTTCAGGGCAGAGACATTGACAATCTTCCCGGCTCTCACAAAGTCGTCAAACTCTTCCAATTTATTCACAATTGCAGCAAAAGAACAACCCGTCATACGGAAAATTTCTTCGAAATATGGAGGATCATGCGCCTTTATGAATGTGCGAATAATTTCATCCTCAGTCATCGGTGGCTCCACCTTCGCAGCTATCTTTCTCCATCTCTTGGCATATGTCTTATGATCTTCAGATGGTCGCCTTTTCGTTCCTTCCAGAGTAGTTCGAGTTGGCGCTAGCTCGCAGTTGTACTCATATTGTCGAATGAAGGCATTGGACAGATCGAGCCAGGTCTTCACTTCCTCTGGCTTTAGGTTGGAGTACCAATCGAGAGCATCCCCTTCTAAGCTTTCTGGAAATAATCTCAACGGCAAATTCTCGTCATCCACTGGCTTGCCCAACTTGTTAGCAAACAAGCGCAGGTGCGTTTTAGGGTTGCTTGTTCCATCATATTTGTTGAATTTAGGGGTCTTGAACCCCTCTGGCAGTTGCACGTTCGGAAACAGGCACAAATCATCATATTCCAACACCCCTTGTTTGCTTAAACCTTGGCTTTTCCGGATAAATTCATCAAAACGATCCAAGCGTTTAAGTAACTTCGTATTAATCTGGGCAGACGACTCTCCCATTTCTGGCTTATTTTGAAAAGTGTGCTCCAGCACCACGGGCTCCGCGGTGGTTTGATAAAAAGCTGGTGGGTTCTGATGCATGTTTGGGTCACTTTGAGGCTGAAATCCTTGACCATAAGGAGGGTAGAGAGGAGGATTTTGAGTAAAAGCATATTGCGGGTTAAAAGTTCCCTCAAAGGTGGTTTGAAATGGGGGAATAACAAATGGTTCGGATTGTGGTTGTGTAACGGGTACAGGCTCAGGTTGCACTCCGCTACTAACGAGCTCGTCAATCAACTTCTTCTGAGTGGCCATTTCTGACGCCATTTCCCCAAATTTTGTGAGTAACTCTGTCAACTGAACCCCAGGACTTGCAGCTTCCGGCTGGGTAGTGGCAACGCCCTTATCGGATGATTCTGGCTGAGTACTCATGTCTACACGATTCCTTTGGGCCTTACTTCGGGATCGCGTAATAATGGGGCTTTTCCGAAGAGCTATTTTGAAACTTTACCTGAAATGAAGAAAGAACTCCTTTAGATAAACCAATGATTACTGAATTTCTGCAATTTATTCAAAAAGAGAAAAAAGAAAAAGACATAAGTTAGTAATTATTCAAACAATTCGGATGCATGTCCTATTTGGGGAACCCTTTTTGTGCCAAGGGTAGGCCTAGCATGATGCAACCTTCGGGGCAAAATCCCATTCTCAAACCTGTAAGTGAATGTAGAACCTTGAAATGGAAAGCTTCTCATAAAAGTGTGAAAAAAGTTCAATCTTTCTTTACAACTTCTTCAATGGTCTTAGTAACCATGTTTACAAAATCCCTGTGTCTCAAAAGACTTGTACTTTGTGATTCCCTAGAGCTTCCTAAACTGAGTTTACGAGCTCCTTCCCTAATCCTATCAAAGGCATCTATGGCATCCTCTAGTTTCTCGCTCTTCTTTTTCTCCTTCCTCAGCTGCACTTGAGTATCTTCTAGAGCTCGGTTGGCCATCATAAGCTGGGCTTGAGATTCCTCCAACTCTTTCCTTAGCTTGTCCATTTGCTCTTCGGGACTGGCCGATGCTGATTGCTGCCTTGCCCTATCACGTTCCACTCTTTGTCCGATCCATTCATTGTACCCAGGCATAACTGCAGGTGCCACCTTATTTACCAATTCCAACGGCAGATTCTCAAGTCCTTGCAAATTTCCCCAAGCCTCTAATACCATGCTTCGACTCTCGGTCACCGTATTTAGTCGGAGATCTTCGATCCCTTGCACCATAGGAATGCTTTGCGGGTATCCAAACTGTCTCGTAACCCTTTGTGGAATATAGGCGACTAAACCATTGACTCCAGCCAGAGGGATGAAGTCATGTTGAGTGGTCCTAAAAGCAGGGTCCCTAACCTTGGTCCAATCTAAAACCCACTGTACCTTTTCTGGTGTCAAATTGTTGAATTCCTCAATAAACCGGCTTGACAACGTCACGCGATAGTAGCGGCCGACTCTCTCTCGATGTGAATCAATCCAATTCTCAACTGGAAGGCAAGAACCCAAAGGGTTCAGTGATCTCTTCGCCAAATGTTCCATGATCCACATTTGAAGCAGCAAATTTGAAGCATAGAAGAAACCACCTTTCCTTTGGCAATTGGTAAGGGCCGAGAAGATGTCCGCTATAACAACGGGTATCAAAGTTGGTGTTGTTCCACGAATGCCTAGAAAAAGCCCTTGAATCATATTGATTGTTGCAAACGTCACCTTTCCATGCCTCTGAGGGAAAAGCAACGAGTTGATCAAAACCAAACCAAAAGCTTGCACACGCTTTTCCTCCCATTGCCCCTTCGTTACAAAGAAATCGATCTGATGGCGTTCAAAGGACTCCTTTTCCCCAAACCGGTCGTATAGAAACTTCAGTGGACAAGATCCAGCGTCGGGGTGTTGGTCTAAGCTATTGTTTCGCAATCCCAGAAATCTGCAAAACTGCTCTTTCGTTCCTCTGCTCGGGTATATCATAGGACTGCCTTTTCCTGGTACTTGCAACAATCCCTCTAACTCTTCTAGTGTCGGGGTGAGTTCGCACATTCCAAACCGAAAAACCGAGGCATCTGGATCCCAGTAATTGATCAATGCTTGGATAGCAGATACATTGGGTATTATATCAACCAAGCTCGGTAGATGTCCCACATATTGGAATAATCCCCCAATTTCATAGGACAGGTTGTTCCTCCACTGATTCAGCTCTCGGGGAACTTGGTTGAGCATTCGACACTGCGTCATCTGGTCAGGCAATTCACTTAGATACCATTACCTTGGGATTTTACCCCTTAGGTTAAACTTGCAAAAATGTAAACGTGCAAATCCCAAAAAATAGGGTTAAATACCCATGGGATGAGGGTTGGCTCCCCTAATATGGAAATTGCCTAATTGGCATTCCTTCTAAGTTTTAATGCATGATGCTATTTATTAAAGCGATATAAACATGTGACAAATATGGCCTAGAGGATATAAATAATGCAACGGGGAAAAAGGTCTAAAAATGACATGTATTTATTGAAAGCTAACTGCAAAAAACTGAAGTTTAAACATGCGAGCTATCTAATAGGTAAGTCGCTAAAAGAGTGCCAAAGGGCCTCTTATTACTAAGGCGCATGAATGCAGATCAAAAAAACAATGAAATGGTTAGTGCAGTTGATAGTACACATAACACATTGGGAGCAGAAAAGAAATACAATAAAGCCAGTAAAAGGGGCGGAACCCCTTCCCTCGTGCCTAATGTACTTAAAAGAGGGTGAGGCTGACTTTATCCTAGGGAAATACTAACATGGATGCATGAGGTTGGGGTTCACTAATGCGACTAGACTCGATAAGGCTTAAAAGGTCCCCAAGCCTTCAGACCTAAGGGAATGGGTCGTCAATCCCAAGACCCTCGGTCGGTGGCTCGAGCGGTCCCCTAGGTATTGCTATGGGCGCAAAGCACACCATCCACATACCCAGAGAAACCATTCCTAGTCCTACAAGGCGGTGTGGGAAAGAGCCCACGAAAAATAAAATAAAATGGGATAAAAGCAAGTAAACGTGCACGTATGAAGTGTTTCCCCTATTTTGAGGGAAGAGGTTGAGAACCACGCGAGGCTCTAAAGGTGACACACACCCCCTCCCAAATGCAATGCAAGCGCGAGATAAAGAAGTAAATATACATCCAATCAACCAATCATACGTACGTGAGTGAAGGAATAGTTGAATACGCGTGCGAGGCAAAAGGCCCTAAAAAATGGAAAATGCAACCCTAATATCCAAAATGCAATGCATACAAGGGTAGAAAAAGGAAACGAATGGCTAAATCAAAAAGCTTGGACCCACTTAGGAAATCCCCAGTGGAGTCGCCAACTGTCGCGCCCCACTTTTTTGTAAAAAATAAAATAATTGTTTTTTGTTGAATTTTATTGATTTGGAAAAAATGATTTTTGTTGATAAAAACAAAAATGGGTCTAAATGGGACTTTTGAAAATGCGACGATTTGACCCAAGAAAAATAGTTCAAAAAGGGTTTTTATATGAAAAATGGAGTCGCCACTTGGTATAGAGTTAGGGTGTACCAAGTCACCCAAAAAATGAAATTTTTAAAGAAAAAAATAAGAAAACCCTTTTTGAACGACTCCTAGTCCACGTAAAACAAAGAAAAAGGTTCGGGAGTCACATTTGACGAAGGGGAAGGCAAGGATAAAAATCCAAGGCACCCCTTCGACCTAGCCAAAGCTAGTTGCGTGATTTAACCCTTATTTTCCTAATTTTTCTACCCAAAGTATGTATTCGCAATTTGGACAAAGACTAATGGATGAGAAATGCAATCTTAAGTCTAGAAATGTCTCTGATGAGGCTTTTGATCCCATTCACATGAATTGTGAAGGTCAATAAGGAAAGACCTCATAGAAAATCATGAACGATGCAAATGAGGACTCAAATGAGAGTGTAAGTGTGCAAAGTGTAGAAAAAAGGTGCATGTGTGCAATTTGAAAGTATTTGTGTGCAAATGAATAAAAATATAAATGCTCGTGTGCAAGTGAATGAAAATAGTAAATATATAAGTAAAATAGGTGCAATGTGTGAAGTGAAAGGTAAAGAAAGTGAATGAGTGTGTAAATATGACATGTGGATTTAAAATATATAATTAGTGAGGAAAACAGTGAGAAAATGATATGAAAATGCATGAACTTAGAGGAATGCATCAGGTTGGGTACGGGAATGACCTCTAATTTTGTGATTTTAATTTTCCCTTTGATTAGAAGGAAAAACTAGCGTGCTAAGGCTATTTTGAAGCCACACTCGCTCGTTTCCCTTACCCAAGGGGGTTTCTCAGGCAAATGGACCCTATAACTAGCATGAAATGCAAAGGCCTAAAATGAAAGGGAAAAGGTTAGAGGGACATGCCAAATGCCATAAAAAAAACTAAAAAATGCATGAAATGTAGTGAACATGCAAACATGTACTAACGAGGGGAAATCCCTAAGGGTCTAGCGTTGGACTAGCCCATTCTATGAATTCCGACTAGTGTTGGACTAGTGGAAACGTACATTCATTCATCACATTCATTCAGGCTATGAAAAGCGAGTAGACATGCCAAACACTTATAAACACATAGCACATAACATTTAGCATGCTCGACTAGATGCAAGGCCCTAACAAAGCAAATTAAACACATAGCAACTAAGCATGCAAGACAAATAAGACGATTAAAGCCCTAACTATTACATTTGCTAGCTAAAACAAAGGGGAAAGGGAAAATGGACCAAACTACTTGCTATGCCCTATCTATTACAAGCCAAAAGGTGTACATATACCCCATAAATGAAAATAAAAGAAAGATTTAAAAATGAAATAAAAGTAAATAAATGAAAGGCACTAATAAACATTTAAGAAAACCAAGTAGGCATGCAATTTTCATTTAACAAGTTGGATCACATAGGGAGATACACAAAAAAGATAAAAGAAAGTATACCGTCCCCTTTTGTGGTGCTAATAAGTTGGAAAAGGTTCTAAATTGGAGCTACAACCACTAAACAAAGGATTAATGCACCAATTTAATAGTAAATCAAACAACACAAATTCTTCAAAAACAAAAATTAAAGAACCACTAATAACTATGAAATTGAACCATTAGATCCCTATTAAAATCAAGTTTGACCAATTCGCTACTGTGAGTCAAGTATCTTTCTCCACTACACTCAAAGGAAGCAGGTAATGCAGCAAAAACAAGAGACAAAGCATCACTTTAATCAAGAAATAATTACAAAAGATAAAAGTAAACATGAAATTGGATCAATTCAAGGCATTTAAAGGAAGGTGAACAGCCCATGTAAAACTTAAAACAAGTAGTGACTTGATTGCAAAAACTAAAGGAATTTGAGAGGTCAATTTGATTGGTTTTCCCAATTTTTTTTTTGGGTCATACTGGCATAAGGGGAAACTTGAGGGGGTTAAGAGGCAACTTTGAAACAATTTTTCCATACAAATTCATGCAAAGCTACGTGAGACTTAAACTACTGCAACTAAAAATGCAACATGCTCTCTTTTGCTTCCAAGACAAAACCAAACGCACAGCTTATTGTTCAAGCTCGGATTTCAAACCCCAAACACACTACTTTAATCTAGACCCAAACTTCATACTCACCACCATCCAATCAGGTAGAAAATTTAGAAATATTTCATGCCAAACTCTGGAAAATCATGCAAACATGTAAAGGAAAGAAAAACAAAAGGCTGCTGCAATTCTTCTTAGTTTCACCTATCAAGATCAAATTCAGATTCAAACCTCTACCTTAACCAAAGTTTCCTTAATCTAACACCTGAACTCTGAACTAAACAAACAAGACATCGCCAATCAAACCAACAAAGACGTAAGAAGGAGTTCAAAAATAGAAAAAGCTGATGCAAAAATTCTGGAACAACACTCAAACACAGTTTTTTTTTTCCAGCACTTTGTTGGTCATAATCCAGCTTTTTTCCGGCCAAAGCCTTGTATTTGGCACTCAAATCCAGCATGCAACTCCTTAACTAACTGCTTAACATATCTAGTTCAGAAAACAACTTCAATCATCAACACAAAATCATCTAAAAAAAAATCCAGAAACATCCCACAAGCCTCGGACGAACGTGCACTTGGCAGAATTCAATTTCATTTTATTTTTCTGCTTTAAACCCGCTAATTAACTATAGGCAGAACTTAATCATCTTGTAGTTTACTAGTTAGTCGTAATTAGAGGTTCAGAACAGCAAAATTATACCCAATGAAACTACATGACTCAAGACAAATCTCGGCAGAATCCTTTCAGCAAAACAGAATTTTTCTAAGCTCCTTAATTCATCACCCAAATACATAAAATTATCATGCAAAGCCTTAATCATAATAATCATCCAAAAATTCAGTTAGTTAAACATCATTTCATGCTCGAATTACTTCAGCAAAACAACATCGAAGCTGCGGTATCCACTCAGCTTCTCGGCAGAAACAATTACTTCCAAGACAGATTTTCTAATGTTTTGATTTCATCATCCGATGGTTTAAAATCATCATGCAAAGCTCAATTATCATAGTATTAACTAGTTATTCATGGTTACAAACTCAAAACAACGAAATTGAATCACATGAAGCTGCAAAAATGCAGGACAAGCTCTCGGTTCCTCACTTTAGGTCCAACTCACATTTTTTATATATCAAAATTCCCTTCAGCCACAAATTATTAGTCACGGTTTAAAACCAACATGCAACCCGTATTCAACTACATACATGATCAAACAAATAGCTACCCATCAGATTTAATCCAAAACCAATTTCGGATGTCATAAAAAAAACATCTAACCAGAAATTCATCCAATTTTCTCGGTTGACATGCATGCAACCAGCTTTCTGTTCCATTTTTTTTGTTTAGCCGAACCAAAAAAAAAAACCTCCCGCAAAGCTTAATCATCTAATTTCAATTAGTCAAAAACCTAACCAAGTGAAAATCAACCACTTTTCCAGCAAATCATGCTAAAAATACCCATGCAATTTCAAAAAAACTCCATCGGCAAACTGGAAAAATTGTTTCAGCAATCCATCAGATTCCATTAAAGTTTCCAGCCATATAACCAAAATCCAGACCATGTAGCTTACATGCAACATCAAATAAAAAGGTTATCTATCAAATTGGATCCTCAATTAAGCTCAGATTATCACATGGGGTCAGAATTAAAATCACATATCCCAAACTAGTTCATCGGCAGAGACATTTAGCCAAAACAGAATTTCTGCATGCTTCACAACATCATCCGAATGTTCAAATTAACATGCATAGTCTTAATCATCACAATTTCATTCGGCTAAGTACACTTAGATGCTCAGATTGTCCTAGACAAACAGAAATACAGCTGCATTCTTTCATCAGCTCTCGGCAGCAACACTTAGCCAAAAACAGAATTTCTAATGGCTTGATTTCTATCCACCGACTGTACAAGCCTCACATGCAACTCGCATATAGTTTCTTCCACTAGTAATCAACCTAAAAAAAAATCCAGAAATTACCTCACAACAAGCTAAGCTCCTGCGCAGAAAGTCTGAAAATTTTCTCCCTCTCGGCTCTCTTCCTCCGCGGGGTTTGCTGGCTCTGGTTTGATGAGTTGCAGCTGGAAATGGTGAAATGCAGCTTGGTTGAGGTTGCAGCTGGTGGTTGTTGGTCTGAGGTTGACGGAGAAGGCGATGGTTCCCTGGTCTCCTCCCTCAGCTTACGGCAGAACAGAAACAACAAAAGAAATTGCAGTTCGGCCTCTCCCTCTCTCTCTCAGTCGATACTCCAAGGGAACTACTCACTCACGGCTCACGGATGGAATAGATACAACATAGCAGGTCTCACCTTTTTTCCCTCAGCTCCCGAACAGAAAAGAATGAAGCAAAGAGTTCGGCTTTTTCTTCTCCTCACTCGGTCGATTGTGGCAGACAGATGAAACCGAAAATGCTCCCCTCTGCTGTAGTGAATTGGGAGTAGTGTAATAGTGTGATAATGGAAGATGCCACCGGCAATAAGGATGGAAGGTGCTAGTATATGAAGTGGAAATGGATTCGGCAGAAAAATGGAATTGTGATCTTTTTTTTTTCTTTTTTTTCTTTTCTTTTCTCAACTTAATAATTTAACGAAAATAAAAGTAAAACTAAATAATAATAGAAACAACAATTTTAATTACAAACACATCAAAATCAATCAAACTAGAAATAACAAAAATTACCATTTCGATCTTTTCCTTCATTTTCATCATTTTTCATCATTTTCCTTTTTCCTCCTTTTTTTTTTTTTTTTTGAAAATAAAATAACCAAAATAAACAAAATGCCAAAAGATTGAATTTAAGAGGAATGAACGTATTTTGTGAACCATTTTCTTTTCTTTTTTCTCTTCTTTTCCTTTTATTTTACGTTAAAACTTAAAACTAAAACTAAAAGCTAAAACGTGAACAAAATTAATATGACAAATAAAACTAAAAATAAAAGACAAATAAAAAGGTAACAACTAAAATGCAGACAATCTAAAACAAAATCATACAAATTATTTAAAAATTTGGTGTCTACAGGAAGAAGAATCTGATCAATTGACTTTTATGGCCATTGGAGATAATGAGGTAATAACTTGTAACCCTCAATTTGAAAATGATGATGATCTTGAATCTTTCATTGAAAAATTGCATGATAGTTTGAAAGAATCTTATGTTAGAAACAAGGAATTAAAACAGAAAATTAGTTTTCTTCTTCAAGATAATGCATACTTTTTTCAAGAAAACAAGAAGCTGAAAACTGAAAATGATTTCTTGAAAAAGAATGAGATTGATTTACAAAATAAGTTTGATAGAAAAATAAGAATTTGTGAAATGTTCAAAGAGGAACAAGGTGATCTGAAAAGAAGAATGGATAATCTAAATGAATTTCTCCAATATAAGAAACAAAACTACTTTCAAGGAAATGAAACAAAGTCTCATCTTGGCACTTATGAGAAGAAGATAAATTTGGGTGCAAATGATTTTGATATTTATAAAAGAAGACAAGTAAGATTTATCAAACCTGTTTATGCAAATAACTCGTTAGTTATGTGTAATTTTTGTTGCAAAAAAGGTCACATAAAAAGCAATTGTTATGTGAGAAAGAACATGAGAAGAGGCATGAAATGCATGTGGATAGTTAGACATGATGCTAACTCTCAAGAATCCAAAAATTAATGGGTACCATATATTAGTTCTTGAACTCTTGAGTAGGTGAACATGGTGAACATTATTAAAGAATCAAAGTGATTCATAGACAGTGAATGTTCAGGACACATGACCGGTGATCCATCACAATTCATCAAATTCAAATCAAAGTTTAGTGGCATAGTGACATTTGGAGATGACGTGTTTCTACCTCAAGACCATTGGAACTTTTATATCTTGATTTGTTTAGTCCTACACAAATTGCTAGTTTAGGTGGTAAGAGATATTGTTTAGTCATTATTGATGATTATTCTAGATACACTTGGGTGATTTTTCTTGATCACAAAGATGATACATTCAAAAAATTTCATTTTTCCATTTGTAAAAGTTCAAAATCTAATTGGTTTAAATATTGTTAAAATTAGAAGTGTCAATTATTCAAAATTTAAATGTTGTGACTTTTCAAATTTTTGTGATTACACTTTAGCACTTTAAGATCATTTGCACTTCATATTAAGATGCATCTTTTGTATTTTCTCTTTTGATGTTTCAAATACTCTATACTAATGGATCTTGGTTAACATTGATGGTTTCTAGTTGAATTGCTAATGTATTTTGATTGATATTTCTTTGTTTGGTACTTCTTTTAATATTAATTCTCTATTTTTGGCAAATGATTGATGTTGGTATGTTGATGATTGCTGAATTCTGGTATCATTTCTCTGTTTTTGATTGGTATTTTGGATTCTCTGTTATGATAACTACATTATATATTATGGTTGTTGGATTTTACTCTTATCTTATGATGACAAAAAGGGGGAGAAATGGATGTTATGTGAAAGGGGGAGTTATTCTGAGACTATAAATTTGGCACTTAAATTTTTTGTTGCAATAAGTGAGGGGGAGCTTTTGCTCAATCTTTTTCTTTCTTCCATTCATTATTTTGTCATCATCAAAAAGGGAGAGAATGTTGACCTTTGTCCCTAACTTTTGATGTTTACAAAACAACGGATTATACTAATATCTCTTCAAGAAATACTTTCAGTTATGAAGCAAATCTGATTCAAAGAACAAGAGCATTTGAAAGTGATAAAGGAAGTTGAAAGTTGTCGGACGCTCGAGAAGATAACATCGGACGTCCGATAGACAATACAGCACTTCAGACGCAAAACATTAGAGGTACCGGACGTCCGAAAGAATTAAGATGATTTCTCAAACTCACTGTCTGCTGTCGGCCGCAAGCATCAGGTGTACCGGACGTCCGATACTCCCAACCTGTCTGCTATCGGACGCAAGTATCAGTTGTACCACACGTCCGATACTCCCAATGGCTAGTTAACTGTTCAATTGTCTTCTATCCGTTGGAAGTATTAATGAATCACTCTCTTAGTTTCATATAAATAGAGCATGGTCAGAAATTTCAAATAACTTTTGCACACTGAAGATACAAAAGATATAGAATAGTTTTAGTGAGAAAACACCCTCCAAGGAAGATTTGTAGTCTTGGTGGTGTGAAATTCATTGTAAGCTTTTCATTTATGAGTGAATAATTCAATAGTGAAGTTCTATGAGGGTTGTCCTGAAAGATAGTAAAACTTTATAACTTGACCGAGTGGAGTTTGGGGCAAGGAGGAAGTGAGCCTTCCTTTGTACACATGATTGGTTGTATTTCATCAATTTGAAGAAACTTGTTTGAATTGATCTTCAAGTTTACCCTTTTACCCTTTGACTCTAATAGATTCATTTGAGTGTAAAGCACTATATAACACATTCATAACTTTTGCATTTAAGGTGAAATGATTTCTATCCTCTGCAGTCAATTCGAGAAAATTCTTAAATTGTGATGAAAAAAAAAAAGTTATTCTACAAAGGGGGTAATTTGTGAAGTTGGTTCCACAAATGTGATCTTCGCATTTGTGAAATGCGAGTTCAGATACCTCGCATTTCACAAATGCGAGGTAAGTGTTTCCAGAAAAAAAAAAAAGAAAAACAAGCTCGCATTTGGAGATACCTCGCATTCAAGGAATGCGAGGTACCTCGCATTTCTTGAATGCGAGGTACTCAATCTGAAAACAAACAAAGTTCCCAATTTCAGCATTCAAGTCTATCTCACTCTCCCTTCACTCTCTCCGTCCAGCTCACTCCTCACTCTCTCCTCTTGGTCGCCGCTTTCTCATCGGAAATCTTGGTCACAGCTTTGTCGTCGGAATCTCTCGGCCTTCTCGTCGGAAGCTCTTCTATTTTGTAGAGCTGCAGCATTTCTCCTCAAGCGAAATCTGGCGGCGGCACTTTCTTGTCCGAAACTCTCATCGGAAGCATCGGAAGCTCTCGCCCATTGCAGAGCTTCCCCTTTGGGAACCCATCTCTGCTAGCTAGCTGCCCCCTCTCTCCCTCCTCCCAATTTGCCATTTTTACAACCTCAACAGGATACCCCCTCACTTTTGAGTCCCATTTGCACTGCACATTTTATTTTCTCTTGGCATCTGGCTTTCTTCATCTGCTCTTTGCTCAGAAATAGCATAAGAGGTATGTATTAAATTTTTTTTTCTGAGTTTAAATTTTTTTTGGGATTTTTTGTATTCTGAATTGAAGTGGCTTTTCTGATTTGGCAATTTATTGGACATTGTTGTTGTTTCGGTTGGTCTCTTATTTGCTTGCCATGCTTAGTCTTCTATGATGGTGTCTTCTTGTAAATCTGCATTTAGTCTTCAATTCATTAAACATCAATGAAGTCAGGCCTTTGAGTCTATGAAGTTGACCTGAGAAATTATACAGAACTGATCACCAAAATAATTCCATGTTGGCAATATGATTTGTTAGTGGATTTTTGCATAATGGATCCTGCACGGGCATGTCCGGGGCCTGGTTGTCAAATATCAGGCCCTTCAAATCATTCTGGTATTGACCCTGAGATATTTTATGTTGCTTCCAATTGTAAGATACCAGTAATTATAAATTTTATGAGGATGAACCTCTTATAAATTTTATAAATTTCAGAATCTTCTATTAATATTTTTGTAATTATTTATATTGATGTGTAAGTTGTGTTTGAGAAATTTCAAATTTGATGACGAATTTAAAAAAATTTCTGCAACAAGGGTGTTTTAAGTATAGACTAATATTACTTAATTGGACAAATGCTTCCACATACTTGAGTAATTCAACAAAATTGGTACCCGAAATGCCATAAACAAGCTCAATAGCTCTTCTTCTATCATACCAAGCTTTCATATAAGAAATTTTAGCATTCAAATTTTTCTTCATGGAGGATATTATTTTTTTAACTTTATTGTTCTTAAAACAAACTCCATTTTGTTAAGAGAACAACTCATGTACAATTCTTTTTAAAAAACAAAAAATGTGAATGTGAGGTCTCACCTTTCCTTTTTTTGTTTGTTATTTTATTTTTGTGAAAACATTATGGTTGGTTGTTTTTGTTTTTACATCTGCATTTTATAGAATTATTGAAACAAAGATAAAAATAACAAAAGGAAATCATCATGATTTACTCCTTGGCATCAAGAGAAAGGACCATTAGTTTTACAAAGGATGAACAAATAATGAGATAAATATAAACTCTTAAGTTGTTAATATGTGTGAAGGAATTGGTAAAGAGCATAAACTGTTAGACTCGCATATGAGAAATGCGAACTTAGCACGGATCATATTTATAGAATGCGAACACCTCCCTTGTCGGAATAGGACACCAAAGTAACCCCCTTTGTGGAACTTTTTTTATTTTCTATATGTATGTTTTCTATACCCATGTTATTTAGTAACCCCCTCTAATGCATTAATAACTTGTACTAAGAGCATGATAATTTGTAATAGGAGCATTAAAAGTTATATCAGATTTGAATTTAGACCGCAGTGGTGAACCAACATAATAATACCCAAAAGGCCTTTGTTTGGAAAGCCGTTTTCCTAGAAACTACCAAGTTTCAACCCATGCACAGCACCGGGGAGTATAGTCAGTACATTTCATTTGAGGAGAGAAAATGTAATTAGTCCAGTTAAGCTTTGATTGGTTAATTAAGAGAGAGAATTCCTAAGGTGATTTTTTATTTACCATGATGCATTAGTATCTTTGATTGCGTAAAAGGCATCCCGCTTTCATTTGAATATAGCTTTAGTGGTGGTCACATTTTCTTATCTTTATGTCAGAGGGCCAAATTGGTAGTGCAAGGGAGAAACCGAATGCAATAAACTCAACATTCTTTAAAATCAACAATTATAACAGGAACTGCAACCTCACAAAAACTCTGCAGAGAATTCCAATAATAACGAAGCAGCCCTTACTTCTTCTATTGATTTACCGATGATACCCCAAGAACACGCCTAATTTTGAGTAATAGAGTGTGATCACAGACCCTACCTCAGGGAAGCAAAAATGTTATTAACTCTTAAATATACTAAGGTAATTTGGTTTTCACTTTTTCTTTTAGTGAGTTCACAGGTATGACAGAAATAAAAAAAATGTCATATCTGTATGTACTTCAGTCAAATAATCGTGGTTGATTTGTTAATTGTTCTTTTGTGTGAAATTGGCTATATTATTTCTATTATCAAGTTGTGTTGAAGAGTCTACTGGACCAAAGCCAACTAATTAAAGCAAATTTGAAGATATATAAAAATGTGACATAAGTAGCTTGCTTTTCTAAGGCTTCCTGTTTTTTCTATCCTTTTCCTATAAGTTAAAACCTGGGATACTTTTCAACATTCAACAGTCTTTTTCTATCCTTTTCATTTCTTCCCCTGTTGCTGTCTTTACTTTGGAAAATAAATGGAGTAAGAATTTGTTTACGCACTTACAAAAAAAATAAAATAAAAACAATTTGTTTACACACTTTCAAATTTATCCATTAATTCTTTGTCAATCCTTTTCATTTTTCATTTTTGCATTTCATGCCAACTTGTTATTAAGTTATCCTTAATGGTGTAACAATGTTTTGGGCAAATAACATGTTGGGAAAAAAAATCTAAGTCCATAATGACAACAACTACTCAAACAATTATACTTGAATTTAAGCACCCTTATCCTTCCAAATTTTTAAACCCTGTATACGAACTTTATATTAAACACCCCTTACTAAAGCTAACATTTATGGAGGTAAAGGCAAGGTTTGAAGTGAAAATGCTTAATATTCCCGCTCCACTACTTTTGTCTTTTATACCAATCCTATATTTACTATCGCTATTTGGAAAAAAAAAACTTGTTGCTAAAAACATTGGAAAAAAATAAACTATATAAGATTTGACAATTCTAGTTATTATTAATTCCCTAAACACCCCTTTCCTCGATTTTTAGTCTTCCTACGTTAACCTCTGATTAAATTATCCTCATCATTCTAACCATTATATATGCAAAAAAGAAGAAGATAATAAAACTAAACCTACAAAAAATGGTTAATCTAATAATTGTTGAATGCTAACATCTCTCTTGGAGCAAATACATCTCTCTCTTTAAATGATTATTTTAAGAATGTTTTTATAATTTAGGGGTGAGTTTGTTACAAAATATATAATTGTAGGGGAAGTTAGTGATATTTTTAGCATTTCAAGAATGTTAAGTGATATTAGACAAACCCTCAAGAGAGATTTCCAAGACAAACCCTAGGATAATTTGATTTTTTTTCTTTTTTTTAATGAGTTGATGAGTTGATGATTTGCATATACTTGTCTCACAATCATTGTTGCACGATTAGTCCTTCATTTTGTTGAATTGGCTATATTATCTGTATTATCAAGTGGTGTTGAAGACTATTGACCAAGGTAACCCCCTTTGTGGAACGTTTTTTTATTTTGTACTTGTATGTTTTCTATACCTATATTATTTAGTTTACCAACACATATTTTCTTTGAAATTGGGGGAACATATCCAAAAAAGGTGTATCGGAACAAGCAAGATCTGCAGGAACGAGGTGGTTCATCTGAACAAATCCCTCATTGCAAGATCGGTAGACCAAAATCCATAGAGGCGCATCTATCTCGTTGGAATTGGAGGCCGCCATTGTAGAGCTTCAAGTTAGATTTCGGAGCTTCCAATATTTGTTCCGAACCCATCAGAAATAGTTTAAAAGGTATGAGTTTCTGTTGAAAAGTCTACATCTTATGCATTTTCTATTTAGTTAAAACTTGAATGTGATGCAAAGTTTAGATTTGGTGTGAAATTTGGATGTAAAAATCATGTGGGTCGTGCTATTTTGTTGCATTTTTCCTGGGTAATTAAGTGGTAAATTTGGACCACATAATTATGTGTTTGGAAAATTCAGTGGGTGACACAAGCACACATGAAAATTCACACACAAATAAAAATACGCGACCACACAATACACAATCTCATGGTCGCGTATTATTTGTCGCATTTTCTTCGTGGTTAGTGTTTCCGGAAAAAATCATAAATGTTTTGGGAAAAGGTAAAAAGTTTTAGATATGCTGACTACATCATTCGTTTACTAATTTGCACCTTAAACGCACATGTAAAATGATAAATATATATCATTTGTATCACAATTTAAACAGTATAAAAAAGTAGGGATTGTTATTTGTTAGATAGTCTTGTAATACATGAGCTAATTTATTTTATTCTAAAATAGGGATTCTTTTCACACATATGTCTATAAAAAGACCTCTGCGAGTGTCTCTTTATTGGAGAGGTAAAATACACTATGAGGATGGGTCAATTTGTTACTTGCCTCGTACCTACAACTGTACATTCTGTGACAGCCCCACCTTACCCTAAGGCGAACCAAAGGGTTCGGCGGACCGCCTGCCCAGCTCTCGCCAGGACTAACGGTTCGGTATAGAACGAATTAATACATCCCGAAACTTACCAACGCGGGTAAACAAATCAAAATGTTAAAATTACAAAAAAAATAATAATAAAATCGAAGTCGGCTATGAATAGTAACCGACCCGTCAGAACCCAACCAAATACCAAGCAAACATTCCCATCTTGAAACTTAGCATTTACAAGCCAAAGTGGCATACAAAAGTATTCAAAAGTGGATACATGTCTGGTTTGCCAAATCAAAAGGAAAACAGTTCCCAAAAGTACATTTAGGATTTTAATACATGAGCTATACAAAAGATATGTTCAACTAGCTCAATTTGGTAGCCATTTGTCAAATCCAGTCCAAAAGGATTTATTTTCCTGTAAGGAAAACAAAAAGGAGCAGAAAGGGGTGAGCTTGCGCTCAATGAGGTACCAAACATATAGCAGAAAAATCATGGCATTTCACACTTAACAAATCAGATACACATGCCAGATGTAAAGTAAAGTAACTAATGATTCACATAGGAAGGATACAGGTGGCTCTCAGGAGCCAGCTTTCCAGCGCAGTACTTGATCCAAGCCGGTTGACTCTCCGTCAACGTATATAGAACCAACGTCCGTAGACCCCACTTTACACCGAATCCCGTTCACCAAACACCCCTTTACCGGGCCCGCTCACCGCAAACGAACATAAATGGTAATACTCGAGTATACCGGAATCAAGGGTCTCAATACCCAAAGATCCCAAAACAGACTACCGTGGTTCGTTATCTAATCGTCCAGGCCCTTGCCGGCCCGACTCGAATAACTTAGCCACAGGATTTGAGCTCATAGGTCACAGATACAGATACAGATACAGATACAGATATCAGATACAGATACAGATTCAGATTGACACCAAAATTGGCATATGAACAGACAAGAGAACGAGTGCGATAAAGTACACCCTCGTCTCAAACAAATTAAACAGATTGCAGAGCAGAAATCAAGTTAAACAGCAATGGAGGGAAGTGGTACACTCACCGGTTCAAGTACAGATACCTCAAAAGTTTTCACTTCGGATTGGCTTTAATCGCCAAGAAAGCCTAAAATAATCAAAATAAACTAATTGAAGGTTTCATATCCAAAATCGAGTGAACGGAATGCACAAGTGAGACTCGACTACACGTCGTACGCCTTGCCAAATAAATAGTAATGCAGGGGTGGAAAACATGATTTTCTTGGAAACGAAAAGGTAACATGAAGACCTAAGCGCAAACAACCCAAAAGCCTTTCGCTCAAATCACAAGTAAATCCAACTAGCCTTTAAGTAAAATTTCGGCAGCATATCCCTTGTGTTTACCTATTTTCCAGCCATCATGGCTTCATTAATTCCTCAAATCAGTCTCAACATCTCACACCAAATTCATCTCATTTCCCAAAAGCCGTTCACTAGGCTCAAAGTAGTACAAGTACAAAAGTTAGCTAGGAAATGACCGGAATGAAAACAATTCCTAAAACATGCAAACAACTACAAGGAGACTCGATAAAGAGTCATAAACCAATGCCAAATATGACCCCAATAGGGTTCCATAAACATATACAAACATTAAAGAAACCAGAAAATTCGAACATGCAATTAACTTTGGCCCTGAAAAAAAAACAGGTTTTGACTTTACTTTGCGGTAATAGCACCAAATGCACTACGATTATCGGATGAGGGTACAAGACCCACCATTTCGAAGCTAAAAGACAGGGCTACAACTTCACAGAAGGTCACTCAACCCAGTTTTGAGTGCAAACAGGTCAAAAATGCAAGATACTTCATCAACAACGTAAAACAGATTCACCAAAACGCATTCTAGCGGAAACATCATAACTCAGGCTATACAAGTCCAAATCCAGAAATTCCAAAACCAGCTGAAAGCTAAGAAACAGGGATAACTTTCATCAGAAGGCCTCAACAACCAATTCGGAAGAAATTCCAGCCAAAACAACCAATTACAGTCGCAAATCCCAATTTCGGGTAAAACCAGAACAGCAATAGTAATTTCGACTTTTCTCACTCTACGCTATTCCGATTGACCTGAAATTTTTTAGACACCTCTAAAATGTCATTCCCTACAACTTTCATGTTTTAAGACAGGGCCAATTCGGCCTCTATCTTGGACCAAAAATTTCGGACAGAATGAAGAACCAAGAACCCTAATTTCCAGAATTTCTTCCAAAACAGAAATTGATTGCAATTGTCCACTTTTTCCACCTTCTAGATGCCTTATAAACCATTTCCAATCATCATATATAGCCACACAATCATGTTCATATTAAAACAGAAAAATCCCCAAAAATAATAAAAGTTCATCAATTCAACCACAACTCAAGATATAACCCATAAATTTGCATCTTATACAACCACTAAGCATGATTTAAGCATCAAATAAGGGAGGAGGGTGGTTCTTCATGACTTACCTTTAAAACAAGAGAGAGAGAGAGCTATGGGTCACCTCAACCTTCCAAATAACTTCACCAATCACCTCAAAATCACTAAGTGAAGAGGTTTTATGGAACAAAAGTAAGACTAAGTAGTTGTTTTGATGATTTGGAACAAGATGAAATCAAGAACTTGGAGAGTTTTTTTTTTCTTCTTCTTGTCAAGAGAGGTTCGGCCACAAGCTTGGAAGAAATGGAAGATTTTTAGTCAATTTTTGGGTTTATGTAATAAATGGTAAAAGGATAAATAGTAAGTCAAATTGAAGATGGAATCTCTAAGTGACACATGTCACTTTCATTAATTACTTGCCTAACTTTTGTCTCTCTCACACCAACCACTTGGTAACCTCTAAATATCTCATAACACCCGATAAAATAATTCCAGTCTCCAAAACTTAACCTAGTTGGCCGAAATTTTCCGAACTTTTCGCACTAGTGGGTCCCACGTCCGGTATACGTTCTTAATTTCTCAAAATCTATTCGATACTAGAAAAATCATCTAAAAACTATATCTGCTCCTTAAAATTATATAAAAAAATTTTCCAATCACGAAAATGCAGAAAACAAGCCATGAAAAATTCTAAAATCTAGAAAATGAAAATTACGAGTTCTCACACATTCTCATTACGATCCAGAATTGGATATGATGAGTTGGTGGATAGAATTTATTAAATATATGGGGGTCGATAGGGGGCTGTTCAAGTTGAATATATTTCTCCGCAAACCTTGTGGCCGGAGCTCTTATAATGTCTCCCCAGTGGTGGATGATGAAACTCTGGAGATAATGTATGATGTATGGAACGAAATTGTCCCATACATCGTAGAACTTTATATCGAGAAGGAGGAAATATTCCAAAATCCTCGAGTCAGTAGCACATTCATTTCACCAAATACCAATTGTGGTCCGATGATGTCGCTTGTCCATGCATGCATGGATCCAACAAGATTTCGAACATACTCTAGTACAGCAGTACCAGAGACAGCATCGGTATCACAATTGCCACATGGGGATTGTGTTAGGGACTCGGTAGAGCCACGTCTTACATCAGGCTTAAGGACGGATGTTGAATCTGTTGAAGGCTTTGACTCGATTCAAAGTTTTAGAGATCCAGAATCGCCGGATCATGTTGGTAGTTATGGCTTCGATTTCACTGCTGGTCCAAGTCATTGTAACATATTCCTAGTTGATGATTCGGAGCATGATATAGAAGATGTAGAAGAATCTGAGTCGGTTGATGTGTCAGGCAGTGACTCAGATGGCGAAATTGAACAATGTGGAGTCCACCAGGATCTCGAGAACCAACAGCCCTTTGAGGCATCTGGCAACCTCTCATATGCTCCACGAGGATTCAAATTCTTCTCTAACCTTGGAAACATAGATGATGACGATCAACTCATTGATGAAAGTGAGTTGGAGCGCATTGTGACATTCAGTGAGGAGAATAATAATATAAGTCTGCACATGAGATTTGAGAGCAAACAACAGCTGAGCAGGGCTATTAGAATGTGGTCTATCAATCATAATAGGGAGTTCAGGGTTGTTGAGAGCAAGAGTAACACTTGGGTTGTCAAATGTAAATCTGCAATTGAAAGGAGCTTCACAACTGCGGCCATCTTGTCGGACCCTTCATGCGACTGGTGTGTTCGAGCAGTGAAAAAAAAGATACATGGATTGTGGCAAATAACCAAGTAGATGAACGATCACAATTGTCTAAGTGATTTGATGAGTAATAGCAATGCTAGCCTTACATCTTCGGTTATTGCTAGACACATAGTTCATAGCATTGAAGTCGATCCTGGGTACAAAGTAAAGAACATAGTAAGTCATGTTAAAGAAGTGCTGAAGGTGGATGTTTCTTATAAAAAGGCTTGGTACGGCAGACGCAAAGCTATTGAACTTGTATTTGGTTCTTGGGATGCCAATTTTGCCGAACTACCAAAATATGTTGATGCACTTATGCAGTCAAATCAGGGAACTGTGATCAGGTGGTTACACCATTCTGATAGTATGGATCACGTGAAGACATTTAAGTATGTGTTCTGGGCCTTTGGACCGGCTATTGATGCATTTCACATATGTCGACCGGTTATATGTGTTGATAGCACTCATTTGCGTGGCGAATACAAAGGCAAACTACTTGTTACAGTCACGCAAGATGCCAACAACAAGATTATTCCGATAGCTTATGCCATTGTCGACGAAGAGACTATTTCTAGTTGGTCTTGGTTCATGGAACAATTTAGATACCATGTGGCCCGTGATCGGTATCTTATTTGTGTCATTTTAGATCGGCATAACGGTATCATTTATGCCATGACACATTTTGACTATTAGCAAGAACCTTTGGCCTTTCATAGGTTTTGCCTACGCCACGTTAGGAGTAACCTAATGACTCACTTCAAAGGCTTGCACCTTAAAATGTTGTGTTGGGCAATGGGAAGAGCCAGACAATTGCGCAAGTGGCGGGCATTCAAACAAGAATTAAGTAGCACGTTTCCAGGCGCATGGACTTATCTGTCTAACATTGAAATCGAAAAGTGATGTCTAACACATGACGGTGAGCATCGTTGGGGTATTCTTACAACCAACATATCCGAAAGTTATAATAATGTACTTAGAGGAGCACATCATTTGCCTATCCGGACTTGTATTGATTTGACATTTCATCAGACAGTTGAGTTGTTTAAAACAAGAAGAGAGGATGCCAGACATTGCCGTAATCCATTTCCTCCAAAGATATGGCAGCCGTTTAAGAATTCGGATCAGAAAGCAGGAAGCCACAGGGTTGTTGAGTTCGATGGCTCTTCCGGGGTGTATAAAGTTGTGACAGGCTGATGTGTGGATGGCAAAGGGAGTAATACACAAACGGTCAAATATTTTGAAAAAACTTGCTCTTGTGGTAAGTGGCAGTGCTACAGACTTCCCTGTTCGAACGTGTTGGCCGTGTGTAGGCACCGAAGGGATAATCCGGGAGCGCTTGTAGATCCTCAATTTACAAAAAGGCGATGGGCAGTGCAGTATTCAGGAAAGTTTAACCCTTTGCCACATCCGGATACTTGGCTCCAACCAGATTGGGAGCTACAGGCAGATAGAAGTAAATATGTTGCCCGTCAGGCGGGAAGGGTACGAGCTAGAAGAATTCGGAATGAGATGGATGAGAGAGACCCGGAGGAACCAAGAAGGTGTACAAATTGTCATCAGTCGGGTCACAATAGAAGAAATTGTCCTAATTTTAGAGCTTGATTTTGTTATTTAGCCAATGGATCCATTGTACTCCTATATTTGGGTGGCATTTTCAAAGTAGTATATTATATATGATACATTTTGATGAAATATTTTCATGATATTATATTTCTGATTTATTTTGAGCAGTTTCGCATATGTAAAGTCGATATAGTATGAATCTGTATCTAGAGACCATATTCTACTTTTCAAATGTGTGTGGTCTTATCTCTTACCTATGCAACTTGCAACTACTGTTTTTGGTATGGCAGACATCCCTATACAGCCAGACCTGCATCCGGGCCCATTTGTATATGATATTATATCATTAGGTTCTGTTCACCGGGTACATTCTATATTTCACGAGCATATTATGGGTGATCAGCTTGATGTTAGAAGATGTGATAGGAGCTTTTGGGAGCATACACCTATCCCCGAAACTGTTCGGCATTATATTCAATTGGCGGGTTTTGAAGGGGTATTAGAATGTGGATATATGATACTTGATCATGCCTTGATCACTAGTTTAGTGGAGCGGTGGCGGCCCGGGACTCATACATTTCATCTCCCCGTTGGAGAGACTATGGTTACCTTACAGGATGTAGAGGTCCTGTGGGGGCTACCCATAGATGGTCCTCCGGTTATAGGGATAGATACATCTCATAGCGCTGAGGAGTGGAGAAATTTATGTGAGGAGTTGCTTGGTTTTTCTCCAATGATGTCAGATTTTAATGGACAACGGCTCAAATTGGGGTGTTTATCTAGAGTATTAGATACAGAGATGCAACCGGATGCCCCGGATGTCCAATGTAGACAGCGGCCCCGCATATACTTGCTCCTGATTATAGGGGGCCACTTATTATCCGATAAATCCGGTAATAAAGTCCCGCTACTATATATGCCATTATTACGAGATTTGGAAACTGTTGGACAATATAGTTGGGGTAGTGCGATTTTAGCGACTCTGTATCGTTCATTGTGTGGCGCAACATCTCCCTTCAGATCGGCTGTTGCCGGACCATTAGTTTTGCTACAGGTACAGTACCCTAATTGGTATCTTGGCTAAATTTAACTGTTAATTTTATTCGATTGTCAGTTCCATCCAATTCAAATATAACTTTTTTCTAGCTATGGGCGTGGGAACGGATACCTACAATGCGTCCTGATCGAGTGCAACCGTTAGAGCACTATCCTGGACCATATGGAGCTCGGTATGTATATCAAATATATATGATGCAAAACAACAAGACGAATCAAGATGTACTCTTTTATAAAGAGTCATGATTTATTGTATACAGGTGGAATGTTCAATTTGATCCACACAGAGTAGCGCGACATGTTGTGTCCATATTTCGAGATCAGTTGACAGGCCTACGTGATCTTCAGGTCTTATCACTTCCCAATAGCAATGTATTATCAAGTATCTGATTTGTTTATATTTGAGCAAATGTAAACAATTTGTTTATGTTAGTTGGAGATATACAAGATGATGCTTGTTCTTGGCAAAAAAAATGTTGTGTTTGGCAGGGAGTTTTCGTCCAGTTATAGGGAAAATGCTGCCGAAATTTTCTAAAAAATAATGTGTGTCTGAATAATTATTGCCTTGCAGTTCATATGGCAGCCATATTCGGAGGATGTTCTCACTTCTCTACCTGCATATTGTACAGTAGGATGCGATATTTGGAGATCTGTCACGTATCTCATATGTTGGGAAGTTGTCGAGCCACATCTTCCGTATCGCATTATGAGACAGTTTGGATATCATCAGCCCGTGCTTGATCTAAGATTGACCGAAAATCAAGCAGCATTACATTCTCTGGTATACCACCTGTGACAGCCCCACCTTCCCCTAAGGCGAACCAAAGAGGTTAGCGGACTGCCTGCCCAACTCTCGCCATGACTAACGGTGCAGTTAAACACGATTTAAAACGTTTCAAAAAAATAAAAGCGCGCTCAAACAAGTCAAAATCGCAAAATAGCCAAACGAAAATCAAAACCGTCAATGCATAGTGGTTTCCATGTCATATAACTCGGAAAAATATTTTCAAACCAAATAGGATACATGAACAGGGTTAAACAATGTTATACACATACATTTGTAATTTACAAAACAAAAGAAGGATAATTCGATCAAAATACATTTAGGATTTTTCTAACTATCGAGGAGCTTTACAAAATATATTAAAACTAGCTCAACTCATGCTTCAAAACATCATAGTCCCCAAAAGTGGTTTCCTGTAAGGAAAACAAAATTTAATGGAGTGAACTTACGCCCAGTGAGATGCTTTCACTCAAGTAAGGAAGTTCAATTATACATGGAGTCGATCAATCCCAAATCATTCAAGAAGAAAGCTAAATAAAGTCACATATCAATAACAATGGTAAAAGGATACGGATGGCTCTCAAGAGCCCCTTTCCTCGCTCGCCATACTTGATCGTATCTCATTGACCCTCCGTCAATGTACAAAATGTAACCAAACGTAGACTCCACTTTACTTCCATTCCTTCCACCCAACATACCCCTACCAGGCCCGGACTCCAAACAGTTTAAATTTGGTAATACTCGAGTATACCGGAATCGAGAGTCTCGTACTACAAGATTCCATATAACAGTCCCCATGGCTCGTCAATTTTCACGACCAAGCCCTCGCCGGCTCGATTCAATCGACTACCAATGGGATTGAGTTCAGTAGTAACAGTAATGGCCGTTGGATACTCGTCCAAACGACACCAAATCCAGTATTTCATGTACCATTCAAGTACCACAGTAAACAGTCATATATAAGACAAAAGGGTGAGAGTGATCAAGTACATCCTCACTTTAATCAGTTTCAACGGTGCAAATAAGCATTCAAGGCATCAAGTTCAAGTGTAACAAAGCCACATAGTAACAAGCAAGTGAGTAGTACACTCACCAAGCAAGCAAATGAAATTTCATAAATTTTCACCCAAAGAGCGTCTTGAATCACCGTCACGCCCTAAAACATTCAAACAAGCACAATGAGACTCGAATACGAGTCATAAACCAAATCCACATACTACCAAAAATAAGGCTCCATTAGAACGTATAAGTACCAAAGTAAGCTAGGGAAATCCGGAAATGAAAGTTAGCCCTAAAACCCAAAAATAGTTTTGACGTCGCTTAGCGTATTGGACACAACCGGCACTACGATTATCGGATGGAGGTGAAATATACACCATTTCGAAGCTAAAAGAAAGGGCTACAATGTTGAAGAAGGCCACTCAGTCCAGTTTGTAGTGAAACTAGGTCAAAATTTCAATGTACCAAACCAGAATCGCATAAACAGGTTAGCAAACCGCATTCTGGTTAAATAACCATAACTCAGGCTACCGAAGTCCAATTCAAGTGATTCCAAAGCCATCTGAAAGCTACGATACCAGGATATATTTCTTAAGAAGACATCAACAACCAAATTAGTAGTATTCCCGGTCAAACTAACCAATTACAGAAGCAGATTATCAGTTTCGGACAGAAACAGGGCAGCAGGGGTATTTCGGTCTTGTCACAGGCTACGCTGCTCCGATTGAGCTGAAATTTTGTAGAAAACTATAAAACATCATTCTCTACAACTTTCATGTTTTAACCCAAGGCTAAATTGGCCTCTAACTAGGAGAAACAGTACCAGGCAGAATGGGGTTAATTGAAACCCTAATTCCGAAATTTCCTTTCAAAGCGGAAATTTTCCGCAAATAGCCACAATTTACGCACTATAGCTTCATTCTAAACCATTCCCAACCATCATCCATGGCCAACCAATACTAAACATATAAAAACAGAAAAAATCATGGATAAATATAAAATTCACCAATTTCTACCAAAAGTTAAGAAATAACACCTCAAACCATCTCTTTAACTCACATAAGCCACTAATTTAACAGTCTTAGGCATAAAAGAGAGATTCCTTAGCTACTCACCTTGCAACCAATGAAAGGAGACAACTTAGCACCTTAGTCTTCCAAACCACTTCACTAATCATCTCACAATCACTAATCTAAGGGTTTTTATGGAGAAAATTCAAGATTAAACGGTTGCTTTGTTGGATTGAGCAAGATTGGAGCAAGAAATTTGAGAGCTTTTCTTTTCTCTTCTTCCTTAAGAGGGCTGGCCACAAGGAGCTTGAAATGAAGGTGATGTTTGGTCAATTTTTGATTTATTTGGTAAAATGGTGAATAGTGGTCAAAATCCAAGATTGAATCTCCAAGTGACACTTGTCCCTCCATTTAATGCATGGCTATCCTTTTGTCCCTCTCATACCAACTCATTTAGTAGCCTCTAGTTATCTCTTAACACCAGCTAAAATAAATCCGGTATCCAACACTTAACCTAGCTGGCCGAATTTTTCCGAACTGTTCACACTAGCGGGTCCCACGTCCGGTAGACGCTCTTAATTTATCAAAAACTAACCGATACTAGAAAAATCATCCAAAAACTATATTTACTCATAAAAATTTTCTAGAAAATTTTTCTAATAAAGAAAATGCGAAAAAGCATGCAATTAAATAGAATAAAACCTAGAAAATGAGAAAATTTACGGGGTCTCACAGTCATGGCAAGGGGAATTAAGACTGGATAACTACACATGGAGCATATATTGATGTGTGGACTGATCGTCATTCACATGTGGAAGATGGTGTTGTAGTTGAAAATCCTACATATCCATCCGATGAGTATCGTCAGTGGTATCGCGAGCGGACAGTGCTATATATTTCAAATCCTACTAGGCAGCTCGTTTTTCCGGAGGGCTTTCAGGGTGATAGCACCACGTCGCGTTGAAAGAGCTCCTAGGAATGTTCACGGAGGACAGCATGGTGGTGGACGGCGTCGTAGATTCTGATCACCAGAACCCACTGTCCAAATTGGATTTGATGGCAGGTCACAGTGTGACAGCCCCACCTCACCCTAAGGCGAACCAAAGGGTTCGGCGGACCGCCTGCCCAACTCTCGCCAGGACTCACTCACTCGCATCAATGAAAATAAGGTGCAACCTCAATAATAAACGAAATAACGGTTCCCAAGTTTGGAACATACAAATACATTCATTTCTATCTCAACCATCCATACAGTCCCAAATACATCAGAGGAGTTAAGTTCTCAGTACATTCAACCCTAATCGAGCGGCTAGTGCAAGTACAATTACAAAATTTAAAACAACTAGACTACGCTAGTCTGTACACGTCTCACGCCTCGCTCGTACCCCTGTAAGGAAAACAAATGGCGTGGAATGAGCTAAAAGCCCAGTGAGGTTCCAAATAGCAAGTTAACCCTTATTTAAAAGTGCAAGTATCATGTAACAAAGTACTGAGCATGAAAAGTTCATAAAAGTGAGCAATAATACTTCAAGTAGCAAATCTCAAAGTGAGCGAGTGTAAAAGTTTTCAAAAGAAACAATAATCCAATAAACAATAATCACTCCAAAGTATAAGGATACGGATGGCTCTCAGGAGCCAAATTCCCATTGCATCACCAGAGCTTGATCAAGTAATAGTTGACACTCCGTCAACCTTCAAGTAAGTAACCAATCCAGTAGAGCACCATTTACACTACTCTCCATCCACCATTCACACCCCCTACTAGGTCCAAAATCCTCAATAAACATGAGTGGTAATACTCGAGTATACCGATTAGTCGAGAAGATATCACTCCACTCGACAAAACGAAAGACCCATGGTTCATTACCCAATCGACCAAGTGTGAGAACCCTAAACCTTTCATACTTTCTAAGAGTTTTGGTTTATTCCCGTTTCTCGTTTAATTGAAGTATTGTTCACTAATCGTTTCAAAAATGGGAAGGCCTTGTTGTTATGTGCAATTATGTATGAGATATGTATGTATGTGCACGTGTTAGAAGTACAATTGAGCGTGGCAATCAAACTTGGAAAAGAGGGAAAATTTTGCAAAAATGTTGAAGGACCGAATCCGGCCGGAAATCCGGCCAGTTATTGGCCGGATTGTTGGCTGGATTGTGGTGTAGTTTTGAAAAAAAATGTGTTTCGTCTCTGCCTCATATCCGGCCAGGAATCCGGCCGGGAATCCGGCCAGAAACCGGCCGGATTGTGACAGGACAGCTGGTTTGACCAGCGTTTTTTTCTTCCTTCTTATCACTTTTGATCACCAAAATATCTTCATTTCCTCTTCTTGTTCAGCCGTGAGCTTTGAGAGCTAAGAGAGCAAAACTCTTCATTCTTCATCTTTGATTTTCCTTCAATCTTGAAACTTCACCAATAGATTTTTAATTCCCTCCGTACAAGTGAGCTTCTTGGAAGGTTAAAGCTTTTGGGTGGAGTGATTTTTAAAGGGGAACTTGGAATTGCTAGTCTTCTTGAGTTGTGAGGTAAGATGATTAGAAAGTTCTTTCTTGCTTTGATTATGGTATAGTAGTGATTTGTGGTGGTTATACATGTTATATTGTGAATGATTGCATGGGTTTAATGGATTATGGTGAAGTTTTCTAATTAATTATGATTTTTCTGTTTTCATATGGTTATTGCTTTTGGCCATTTATGATGATAGGAAATGATATAGAATGAGGCTAGTTAGTGCAAATGAGGGTTAATTACAACCAATTTTGGGTTTGGAAGGAATTTGAGGAAGTTAGGGTTTCATAACCCCCTTTTCTGTCTGGTTCTGGATCATATGGTTAGAGGCCGAATTGGCCTTGGCTTAAAACATGAAAGTTGTAGGTATTGATGTGTTTGAAGTGCCTGTAAAATGTTAGGTCATTTGGAGTAGTGTAGAGTGAGAAATGTCGATTTTACTGTTGCTGTTCTGGGTTCTTCAGGATGGCCGAACTGCGTTTGTAATTGGCTGTTTTGACTGGAATTGCTTTGGATTTGGTGGTTGAGGTCTTCTGATGAAATGTAGCTTGATTTCCTAGCTACCATATGCCTTTGGAATTTCTGCATTTGGACCTGTTTAGACTGAGTTGTACTGATTACAGCATAGTGTAATTTGTAAACCTGCAATTACGGTTCTGGTTTGTTATTTGGCATATTTGACTTAGTTGTGTTGAGATTTGGACTGAGTGACCTTCTACATTGTTGTATCCCTGGTTCTTAGCTTCGAAATGGTGGGTCTTACACCCTAATCCGATAATCGTAGCGCCAATGGTGCCAAAACCGCAAAATGATGTCAAAAACTGTTTTTATCCGAAAATGTTTCTAGCTTGCTTTTCGTATTTATTTTGTATTGATATGACTTGTAAGCCTAGTGAATGGCTTTTGGATGAGATTCTTCTATATGAGATGTTGGGACTGATTTGAGGAAAATAATGAAGCCATTAATGGCTGGAAAATAGGTAAAAACAAGGGACATGCCGTCCGTTTATTTTCTTGTAATGTGAGCAAGTTAAAGTGAGTTTTGCGAATGTATTTTGTAACGAATTGGATGTAGTTATTGAAAAGGTTACCGACTCTTTCAAGGGGTGGCCGAGGGTTAAATTTCTATTTAAACCTATATATTTCCGCTTGGCAAATAAAATGATTATTTTACCATTCTAAAACCTAATACCAAAATATAGAGGTTGACCTAGGGTTCTCTTGGCCACAAGTGAATAACTTTTAAGTGATCGGGTTTTTTCGATTTGATTTGATAGTGTTGCTAGATAAATGGTAATATCTTTTCTCTTGTTTAATATTAGGTTTCATTGGTGACTGAGGGGAATACCCGGTGGGGTATTTTGAACGTTGTTTTGCATAACTAGGTGAGTGTTCCTTGCTTGTTACGTTTCATGATTATATGGCTTGTTTGAATGATTGATAACATGTTAAATGCTTTCAATGATTGCTAAACGAGTTTTCGAGGCGAGTGTGTACTTTATCGCACTTAGCCTAAATGATTGTGAAATTTTAATGATTGAGCGATTGAAATGTTAATTGTGCATGAATGTAAGCCTTTTGGGCTGAACTGGCCATTGCCCCTCGTTACCGGTCGTCTCGAGCCAGAAGCGGACTCGGTCGGGCGACTAGGAACTTGGGTGAACGTTTCGGTATACTCGAGTATTACCTTGTAGGTTGGTGGAGCCTGGCCAAAAGCCAGGGACGGGGTGAATGAAATGAATGAACGAATGAATGAATGAGGGGTTTTATGTGACAGTTCTCAGGGTCACATCACAAGGTACCTATCAGCTTGCCACCCGCACGCGGGCATCCCCTACGGAGAGTTTCGCTTCGTGACTCTTCACGAACGAGAGGCTCGGGGCTTTTCCAGTAAAAGGACGTAGAGTCCCAACCGTCGGCATATGGCTCTGATACCAACTGTGACAGTTCTCAGGGTCACATCACAAGGTACCTATCAGCTTGCCGCCCCCCACTTTCTCCTAAGGCGAACCAAAGGGGTTAGCGGACTGCCTGCCCAGCTCTCGCCAGGACTACGGATCAAATTAGAGCTATCTATTGCGATCCGTAGTCCTGGCGAGAGCTGGGCAGGCAGTCCGCTAACCCCTTTGGTTCGCCTTAGGGGAAAGTGGGGCTGTCACATTTTACTTATACAAAATGCATTTTAAATGATTGAAGGTAGGGGAACGAAAGGAGAATGAATGAACGAACGAATGAACGAATGGCTCCTTGTGAGCCCGTATCCTTTTCATGAATGTGTTGATCGCTTTATTTGTACTTGTAACTTGAATTGTTGTTTATATGTGTTAAATGCATTGATTCTCTTGTTACCTATGTGTACGGAACCTCACTGAGCTTTCCAGCTCATTCCTTTAGTTTTTGTTTTCCTTAGCAGGGGAAGACGTGCAAGGACGGAAGCTACGTATAGACTAGCCGATCTAGTATTTTTGATTCTTTTGTTTTGGTTCTCGCCCCAATGTTTGGTGGGTTGGTTGTCTGGAGAATGGAGAACCTTTGTACATAAGTCGTATTGCTTTTGGGATGGATATGTATACAAGGTTACGTTTAAGTTTGGAATTATTGTTATTTCGATTGTTTTGTGGGTTTTATTGTCTTCTCGTATAGTGACTGACTGAGTCCCGGCGAGAGCTGGGCAGGCGGTCCGCCAAACCCTTTGGTTCGCCTTAGGGGGAGGTGGGGCCGTTACACCAAGCACTTGCCGGCTCGACTCGATTAACTAGCCAATGGGGTTTGGGGTCCCCAAAAGTTGACGAGTTAACACTCCAATCGACTGAATTAAAATAAAAGTATGGAGACGGGAATGAGAGGCACCTCCCACTCGGATAGAGTGTGGTATATGCTGCTGCTTCACACTTACAAATCAAGTACAAGTATATCAAGTTAATTGCAACAATAAACAAGTCGATATCATATTAGGGCAAGTGCGATAAAGTACACCCTTGCCCGATCAACAAATCTCGTATCATGTATTTTCATGGATCAAGTATTAAAACAAGTGTCTAGTTCAACCAGATATTTGGAAGCACTCACCAAAAGTCTAGTGCCTCTCAAAAAAACACGTTCAGGTCCAACTCCTTGGTTGAAGTCCAAATATGCGATAAAATATCATTTACGAATGTAAAACTTTCTAGAGTTTGAAACATAGGTGTTTCGCTTCAAGAAAATCAAGTAAATGCAACTCCTGTGAGTAGTATTCAAGATACTTATCAAATTCTAAGAAATTCATGCTCGCTCTTAAGACTTTGAAACTTGGAAACAATTATACTTTGAAATACCATTTGGGTCGACGAAATGGAGAAAAGTATATCTATTAGTCATAAATTTCATTTTTTCCAAGGGTACAAGGTCGGTCAAGTTCTAACTTATATACCTCGATAAAAGAAGGTGCAAATATCCTAGATGGTTCAAGTGGTATTCACTCTCAAACCTTACTCAAGTCGCAAGCATATCTACCTAGTTCTCGAGTGTAAATTTGGGCAGCACGCCCTTTGTATTTACCTATTTTCCAGCCATTTATGACTTCATTCTTTTCCTCAATCAAACCCAAAGTTACACACAACATAATCTCATTTCATTAGCCATCCAATAGGCTCAAGGTCATACAAGTACAAAATCAAGCTAAGAATATGTGCGGAAATGAAGTTTAAGTTAGGAAACAAAAGGTAGATTTGACGTTGTTTTGCGTAACAAACACAACCGAGGCTACGCTTATCGGATTGAGGTGCAACTTATACCGTTTCAAAGCTAAGGCAGATAGCTACAACTTTGGTGAAGAATACTTAGTCCAGTTCTCATCATAACTAGGTCAAAGTTACCAAAACAACCCCAGATTTTCCAGTTCGAAGCTCACTGTGAAATTCAACTAGCAGTCCTGATTCATTCAATCATATCTCAGCACACACAACTCCGATTCAGGTAATTCCAAAGCCATTTGAAAGCTAAGATACAAGGCTATAATTTTTAAGAAGACATCAACAACCAAATCAGTAGTATTCCCGGTCAAACTAACCAATTACAGAAGCTGATTATCAGTTCCGGACAGAAACAGGGCAGCAGGGGTATTTCGGTCTTTTCACAGGATACGTTGCTCCGATTGAGCTGAAATTTTGTAGACAACCATAAAATGTCATTCTATACAACTTTCATGTTTTGGGCTAGGGCTGGTTCATTCTCTAACATACTCAAACAGAAACAAGCAGAACTGAACCATAAGAAACCGATATTTTGGAAATTTGCTCCATTCAAGGTATAACTCTCATTTTAAGCTTGAAACCAGCACTACAACCTCATATACAAGCTTATATACATCATTTACTATCCATTCAGAAAGTATAAGAAGAAAATCATTTAAACCCAAAGCTGAAATTTTTACACTACAAAGCTGGAATTGACCAAATCTACTACTAAACCATGAGATCTACCCAACAAACCATAACTTTCACTTGTAAACCATTAAGTAGTACAACCATGAACTAATACCTTCCTTACCTAGTATTGGAGAAGCACAACAGCCTCTAGGAAGCTTGAACCACCAAAACTCTCCACTCCAAGATGGCAATCCACATTCCTAAGCAACTTCCATGGATTATTTGGTGAATCTATCGGTTAGTTTGCAAGATTGAGCAAGAAATCAAGATGGAATGAATTGTTTCTTTCTCTCCTTTTCTATCCTCACTCCCACGGTTAAATGTGCAGAAATGAATAAGAAATGCAGCCCAAGGAAAGATAAGAAAGCAAGAAAAAGGCTTGGTCAAAGTTTAACACATGTCACAATTTGATTAGTGGTCAAAATTTTCTTTTCTCTCTCTTGTTTTTTTGTCCAACTTTTCGGCTGCTTTATCAGATATTTTGGGGCTGATTTGACTCAATTAATAACAAGGGTATTAAGTTAATAAAGTGGTGTTCACATGGTGCACTCACTCGGTAACAAACGGTGCACGTCGGTTCTACCCGTTTTTCCTTAACTCACACGTACTAGGATTTTTACTTATAATTCACTAACTTATTATTCTCACTTCTAATATCATATTATTTCTCATCTAAAACTCACTCTTAATTACTAACTTTAGTACACAAACCTCCACACTTAATCACATTACCAAAATACGTGAAAACTCTAATTTACCCGAACTATAAAACTAAGGGTAAAACTCTTAATTCTATTCTTTATTCTAACCCTTGAGGATGTAAATAAGTAGTATAGCTATAATAAGGTAATGTATTTCAAATAAAAGGGAATTTTTAGAAAAATGTGATGAATTTTACAATTTCGTAGAATAAAATTAGGATTTTGAGTCAAATATGAGGGATTTAAACACAACCTGTTAGTCACAAGTAAACTAGGGTTTTAAAGTACAAGCAGGGTTTCTAGTCTTTAAAATAAAACAATGTTTTAAAACAAAAATAAAATAAAGAAACCGTAATATCCTCTTTGAGACTAAACAAAAACATTATCCTAAAAGTCGGGGTATCGCACACAGGCTACTGAGCATCAGGGCACCTCTACGTCCATTGGTCATTCTAGGTCCCCAGCGCCTATGGCGGAGTTTACGCCCAATACAGACTTACATCATGGCAGTGGTGAACAACATGTAGGAGGTACAGATGCAGGCCAAAGTACTCTAGCACTTGATGCTAGACATGAGTCACAAATTACTCAAGTCGATATAGTGATGCCAACCCAGCCACGTCGAACACAAAGAGTACACAAACCCAGAGGATGTGGCACTCATGGAAAACTTGGACATCATTGATATTCAAAACTCTAATTGTGTGCTCGTGTTATGAATATTATTCTAAGTGTAGGGGAGGAAATGTGTGGGACTTTTAGTAGTTTTATGTTTAATATTTGGACAAGTTGTTGGAAATATTGTTCAGATTAAATGTTGTCTATTTTGGATTTGCTGGCAGGGAGTTTAGTCCACTTTTAAGGGGAGATTCTGTCAAAATTTTTTCAAAAAAAAAAGTAAATGTATATATATATTTATTAATCATAATAAATTACAATAAACAAATAAAATTTGGAAATGATTATTATGTTGGATCTTTATTTTTGCATTTATAGCAAAGTATATCTTGTACTCTATAAGATAAAGGGTTAATCGCACTTTATCCCCTTTAAGTATAGGCCGTTTCTCATTTTAACCCCTCAACGTTTGTTTTTCCTCAGTTTACTCCCTCCGTCAGCAATTGCACCGTTAAAAACTGCAAGATTTCGAAATTGTCATACGAAAAGGGCCGTTGGTTTTAGCTGACAAAAATGCCCCTCAATGGTGTCTGATGCTTTTAGCCTACTTTTTCCCTCAAAGACCCATTTGTTGGGGTCTATAAAAGGTGGTATTTTGCAGCCAATTTTTCTCATACATTTTAGCAGATTCCAAAGTTCCTAAAATTTCTCTCCAAATTTCCTAAAATTTCTCTTTGTCAACCAAAAGCATCATAAAATGTCACAAAGTGCTTCAAATAATGTTGAAAGATCACCCCAAAAAATGTGTGAATGTGGTAAAGAGGCACCATTGTGCACCTCTTGGACACTTGAGAAGAATTCATAAAGAACTGGTATTTTATTCAACAACGGGTTTAAATTTATTTTTAACCGACAAGTAAATTTCTATTTAAGACACCTTGGGTACTATGTGAGTATAATGGACGAAAGGCATAAAGAGCTGATCTTTTATTCAACAACGGGTTTTTTTTATTTATCCTATAAATAAATTTCTATTTGAGGCATCTTGGGTACTATGTTGTTGTAATTGAGGAAAGCCATAAAGAACTTGTTTTTTATTCAACAACGAATTAATTTTATTATATACGATAACTAAATTTTTGTTTAAAAAAAATAGGTACTCTATTCTTATAATGGACGAAAGCTTTGAAAAGTGGGGCTCTTTTATTCAACAACGGGTTTATTTTTATGTTATCCGACAAATAAATTAGTATTTAAGGAAAATGGGTACTCTGTGAGTATAATGGACGAAAGTCATAAAGAACTGGTCTTTTATTCAACAATGGGTTTAAATTTATTTTATCCAATAAATAAATTTCTATTTAAGGCACATTGGGTATTCTATGAGTATAATGGACGAAAGGCATAAAGAGCTGGTCTTTTATTCAACAATGGATTTATTTTTATTTTATCCGATAAATAAATTTCTATTTAAGGCACCTTGGGTACTATGTTGTTGTAATGGAGAAAAGCCATAAAGAACTGGTTTTTTATTCAACAACGAGTTAATTTTTATTATATCTGATAACTAAATTTTTGTTTAAAAAAAATGGGTACTCTGTTCTTATAATGAATGAAAGCTTTGAAAAGTGGGGCTCTTTTATTCAACAACGGGTTTATTTTATGTTATCCGACAAATAAATTAGTATTTAAGGAAAATGGGTACTCTGTAAGCATAATGGACGAAAGCCATAAAGAGCTGGTCTTTTATTCAACAATGGGTTTAAATTTATTTTATCCGATAAATAAATTTCTAAACTGCCCGCTCCTGTTATAGGTGACACTTCTTGTTGTGACCAAAAAATAGATTTTGATTAGAATTTTTAGCAAAAATAATAAAATGATTTTGTTGATAAATTCGAGTAATTAAACGTTTTTCTGTCCCGTGCCAGATGGAGGGAAATTTCCCTCCATTATTCCAGGGTAATTTTGGAAACTTGCATTTCATAAACCAGCATATATGGGTATTTTGGGTTATTCAATATTTTCATAAGGATATTATTATCTTTTCAATATTCCGTTTATGTCCATTAGAGTTGACTGTTAGTTTTTGGGGTAGACTGAGGAAAAACAAACGTTGGGGATAAAGTGAGAAATGGCCTATACTTAAAGGGGATAAAGTGCGATTAACCCTAAGATAAATAATCATGTAATAATCATTTGATAAAGGGTTAATGCAAAAAACCCCTATAAACCATATACCCAGTTGCAGTTTATCCCCTAAATTATAATAATAGGCATTTTGCCCTCTTGAATGATATGTTTGGACAAATTTATCCCTTTTAATTTATCCTATTTGTTAATTTTCTTTTTAAATTCTTCTTTTTTTTCTTTAAACATTGTTTAAATAAGTAGACTAGATTAGTCAAAATTTGTTAATTTCGTAGGTCAATATTTTATACAAAAAATCTATGTGAGTAAAAGATTTTTTTCCCAAATGTTGAATTCAATGTCATTTAAGAAATTTAACTTTTCCAATATATAATAACAAATTAGAGAAATTGATTAATCAATTATTAGTAGTATCAATAACAAAAAAATAAACTACTATTCTTGTTCATTCTTATTTTTTATTTCACTACAAAAAATAATTGCTAACGTTTCTTTTTTATGTGGTATATAATATGTTACTTTTATTATAAGAAGTTGAGTAACTACGAATTCTCAATTAGTTTATAGGTACTTAAATTATTGAATTACTAGATTAATACACTTTACAAAAATTGTTGACTTACTAGATTAATACACTTTACAACATCAGCTACATATATTTTTTAATAACAAAGAGTTTATGACAAATTATTAAGAATTTAACAAATAAACAAATTTAAAAAGTAATTTAAAAAATATTAAAATTTTTTGATGCAATTTTCTAGGAATTTGTATTTATCGGATGCAAGATACAGTCCAACCAAAAAGCTTGCTAGTTTGGTTAAGATTTATTGCCCCAAATTATTATCAACTATTGATGGCAATATTATGGAATTTTTTTTCCAGTTCTAATGAATTTAGAGCCTTAACTGCTAAAATTTGTAGACACTTTCATTGCAAATTGTAAATCATTTTATAATTTGCAGTTAAATCATTTATATTGAGTACATGGCATTACAGCTGAAGCAAAAGGAAAAACCATGCCAAAATATGGAAGCATCATACGAAATAATGATGAGAAACTGAGGTATATACCTCGCATTTAACAAATGCGAGGTACATGACCTCGCATTGAAGAAATGCGAGATACATGACCTCGCATTTAAGAAATGTGAGGTCATGTTTTCTTTTTCTTTTTTTTTTTTTGGATCTTGGTGGCTGGAATATGGGGGATAATTCGCATTTAGCAAATGCGATCTCAATGAACTCGCATTTGACAAATGCGAACATCTCTTTTACAGAACATGACACCTTAAATGCCCCTTTTGTAGAATTTTTTTAAAAACCATCACCACATTAGAAATTTCTCCAGTCAATTCATTTCTTATTTTTGGTTTAGATCTATGAGTATTTTTATCTACCATACAAGCATCATACGGACATTTATTAACAATAAATCACAATGCAATATCAATCGATTACAAGAAGATAATCATTCTTTCTTTCCAACTCACATAATTTGATCCATTAACTATTGGAGGTCTAATCACAGATTGTCTTTCAAAAAATATGGCATTGTTGGTTGTCATCTTTACTCCTAATCCGCTTGAGTTTAATTCCAAGGAGACCAAACTCTGATACCAATTGTAAAGATCGAAAACAACCTAAGAGGGGGGGTGAATTAGGTTTATTTAAAAGCTAATCAAATTATGGACACTTTTTGGTCAATATGAAATTTACCCTCTTTTCTAAGTGATCACACAATAAATCAATCAATGAATGAATAATATCACTTGAGAGAAGTTGAAGAGATAAGCAATTTAAGGATCACGGTATAACAATAAGTAAACTGAGAATAAAGGAATTGCAAACCAATTGACTACCAAGCTCCTCTTGAACTTGAAGATCAATTCAAATAAGTTTCTTCAAATTGATGAAAACAACCAATCTTGTGTACAAAGGAAGGCTCACTTCCTCCTTGCCCCAAACTCCACTCGGTCAAGTTAGAAAGTTTTACTATCCCTCAGGACAACCCTCACAGAACTACACTATTGAAGTATTCACTCATAGATAAAAAGCTTACAATGAATTTCACACCACCAAGACTACAAATCTTCCTTGGAGAGTGTTTTCTCACTAAAACTACTCTATATCTTTTGTATCTTCAGTATACAAAAGTTATTTGAAATTTCTGACCATGCACTATTTAAATGAAACCAAGAAAGTGCTTCATTAATACTTCCAACGGATAGAAGGCAGTTGAACAATCAACTAGCCGTTGGGAGTATCGGACGTGCGGTACAGCTGATACTTGCGTCCGATAGAAGATAGGTTGGGAGTATCGGACGTCCGGTACAACTGATGCTTGCGTCCGATAGCAGACAGTGAGTTTGAGAAATCATCTTAATTCTTTCGGACGTTTGGTATCTCTAATGCTTTGTGTCCGAAGTGTTGCATTGTTTATCGATGTTCGATGTTATCTTTTCGAGCGTCCGACAACTTTCAACTTCCTTTATCACTTTCAAATGCTCTTGTTCTTTGAATCAGATTTGCTTCATATATGATGGTCCCACCTCCCCCTGGGCGTACCCTAGGGTTTAGCAGACCGCCTGCCCAACTCTCGCCAGGACTCACTCACTCGCATTAATTAAAATAAGGTGCAACCTCAATAATAAATGAAATAACGGTTCCCAAGTTTGGAACATACGAATACATTATTTCTATCTCAACCATCCATACAGTCCCAAATACATCAAAAGATTTAAGTTCTCAGTACATTCAACCCTAATCGAGCGACTAGTGCGAGTACAATTACAAAATTTAAAACAACTAGACTACACTAGTCTGTACACATCTCACGCCTCGCTCGTACCCCTGTAAGGAAAACAAATGGCGTGGAATGAGCTAAAAGCCCGGTGAGGTTCCAAATAGCAAATTGACCATTATTTATAAGTACAAGTTTTCGATATAGCAAAGTAACGAGCATGAAGAGTTCATAAAAGTGAGCAATAACACTTCAAGTAGCAATCTCAAATTGAGCGAGTGTAAAAGTTTTTCAGACGAATCAATAATCCAATAAGCAATAATTATTCCAAAGTATAAGGATACGGAGGGCTCTCAGGAGCCAAATTCCCATTGCATCACCAGGAGCTTGATCACGTAATAGTTGACACTCCGTCAACTTTCAAGTAAGTAACCAATCCGGTAGGACACCACTTACACTACTCTCCGTCCACCATTCAAACCTCCTGTTGGGCCCAAAATTCTCAATAATCACGGGTGGTAATACTCGAGTATACCGATTAGTCGAGAAGATATCACTCCACTCGACAAACATGAGACCCAGGGTTCGTTACCCAATCGATCAAGCCCTTGCCGGCTCGACTCGAGTAACTTGCCACAGAGTTTCTGGAATTCCAGGAAGTGCGCACAACATCAACAAGTATATCAAATCAATTTCAACAATAAACAAGTATATATCAAATAAGGGCAAGTGCGATAAAGTACACTCTTACCCGATCAAACCAATCATATATCATTTAATTATATTGATCAAGTATTGGAAACAAGTGTCCAGTTCAATCAGGTATTTGGAAGCACTCACCAAAATGAAGTGCCCCTAGTAATCACGTCTGGGTTATACTCCGGGTTCGGAGTCCAAATTTGCGATAAAAATTTGTTTTAGAACTTTAAAAATCGACTAAGGTTTGAAACGTAGACGTTTCGTTCAATAAGAATCAAGAAATTGAAATTCACTCGAAGAATAGTCGTGAAACACTTGCTCGCTTTTCCAACTGAAAGATTTTGTAACATGTATACTTGGAAGTAACTTTTGAGTCGAAAGTACAAGGAAAACAAGTTTATAGTGATTATTACTGTTTTTCCTAAGGGTACAAGTTCGGCCAAATCCTTACTTATATATCTCGGTAAAGGAAGACGCAAATATCCTAGATGGTTCAATTAGTAATCACTCTTAACCCTTACTCAAGTTGCAAGTATATTTCTCTAGTCCTCGAGTGTAAATTTGGGCAGCACGCCCTTTGTATTTACCTATTTTCCAGTCATTTATGGCTTCATTCTTTTTCTCAATCAACCCAAAGTTACACACAACACAAATTCATTTCAATAGCCGTTCAAAGGCTCAAGGTAATACAAGTACAAAAATCAAGCTAATGACATGTGCGGAAATGAAGTTTAACAAAAGACAGATTTGACGGGTTTTTGCGGAATGGACACAACCGAAGCTAAGCTTATCGGATTGAGGTGAAACTTATACCGTTTCGAAGATAAGACAGAGGCCTACAATTTTGATGAAGACCACTCAGTCCAATTTCCAGTGTAACCTAGTCAAATTCCCAATTCACAGAACTAAATTTCAACTAATTGGCTAATTAACCGTACTACATTCAAATGGCCATATCTCAAGCTACCAAAGTCCGTTTAAGACATTCTTAGAGGCGTTGAAAAGCTAAGACAACATACTAAAACTTTCATGTTTTGGTAAATGGCTAAATCGCACGGATCATAGTGAATAGACACGGTCAATTGGATGAACTATCCAAAACGGATCACTGGATGCATCCTAGGGCAGTAGGGTATTTTGTTCTTTTCATAGGCTACATTGCTCCCATTGGGCTGAAATTTTGTAGGCAACCATAAAATATGATTCTCTAAAACTTTCATGTTTTGTGCCAAGCCTAATTCGGCATCTAACATAGAGAAATAGAACCGGACAGAACTGAAGCTAAGATTTCCAGAAATCTGGAATTTTTGTTATTTCAAGCTATAATTCACATTTTTACCTTGAAACTACCACTACTATCACCTTTACAAGATCATATACCACATATATGCATCATACAACACCTAACCCACAAGAAACCCTAACTCAAAAGTCATTCCTCTAATCATCAAAATCACTTGAAACAAGCATCACAAACACAATACCAACATTAATACCCAACTTAATCATGATTAATGGAGAAAGAATGGTTGATCAGCCATTATACCTCAAGACACAAGCTTGCAAGGATGATCCTTCACCTCTCCTTGAAATCTTTGGTTCCTTAAGCTTTCCAAGCTTCAAACTAGTGATTAATTGGTTTAGTTTTTCTTGGTTGCACTCAAAAGGTAGGATTCAAGGTTAAAATATGAAGAACTCTCCTCACTCTCTTTCCTCTCCTTGCTCTCGGCCAAACCAGAAAAGAAATGGGGAAAAATGAGTTGAAATGGGATATAAGAAGACAAGACAATAAGGTTTGGTTAAGGCCATAGGTGGCTGACACTTGTCACCACCAAAGCCATCCAAATTTCTCTTTCTTTTCCTTGCATTTTGGGCCACATGTTTCAGTTATAAGGCTGAGGATGAGGGGGGATATTTTGCAAAAATATCAAGGGTATGTGGTGGTAAGGAAATGGTGGGTTCAATCGGTAGTGATCGATACCCGTCGGTTTGAGCCGATTTTTCTTAAATCACGTATACTAGGATTTTTACCTTCTAATCACTAACTTATTATTATCACTTCTAATCATATAATATTTCCTCATCCAAAAGTCACTCTTACCTACCAAATTTGATCCTTACTCCGTACCGAATAGTCACACTATGAAAAAAAACGTGAAACCCTAATTCACTCCAACTTGAAAACGAAAAATGAAACCCTACTTCCTAGGTTCATTTGCACTCATTGTGGGGAGATTGAGTAGTAAAGCTATTAGAAAGGAGTAAACGCCAAATAAAAGGACATTTAAGAAAAATATGAGGGATTTTACAATTCCCTTGATTCTAGTTAGGGTTTCAGTTGAAATATGAGAAATTTGAGAAAACGGTCAGTCACAAATGAAACTAGGGTTTTGATTAGACTTTATTTCTAGAATTTAGGATTTCTAGTCTGTAAAACAATGGCTTAAAATAAAAATAAACTAAAGGAAGCGTAATATTTTTTTTTTTTTAGACTAAACAACAATAGTATCCTAAAAGTTGGGGTATCACATCATAGCTCAAAGTATTGCTTGAAGAGATATTAGTATCATCCATTGTGTTGTAAACATCAGAAACTAGAGACCAAGGTCAACATTCTCTCCCTTTTTGATGATAACAAAACAATGAATGGAAGAAAGAAAAAAATTGAGCAAAAGCTCCCCTTCACTTATTGCAACAAAAATTTTAAGTGCCAAATTTATAGTCTCAGAATAACTTCCCCTTTCACATAGCATCCATTTCTCCCCTTTTTTGTCATCATAAGATAAGAGTAAAATCCAGCAACCATAATGTATAATATAGTTGCCATAACAGAGAATCCAAAATACCAATCAAAAACAGAGAAATGATACCAGAATTCAGCAATCACCAATATACCAACATCAATCATCAGCCAAAAACAGAGGATTAATACCAAAAGAAATACCAAACAGAGAAATATCAATCAAAATATATTAGCAATTCAACTAGAAACCATCAATGTTAACCAAGATCCATTAGTACAGAGTACTTAAAGAGAAAATACAAAAGATGCATCTTAATATGAAATGCAAATGATGCTAGAGTGCCTAAAGTGTAATCACAAAATTTCGAAAAGTCACAACATTTAAATTCCGAACAATTGACACTTCTAATTTTAACAATATTCAAACCAATCAGATTTTGAATTTTTACAAATAGGAAAATGAAATTTTTTTGAAAGTATCGGTAATGTTTGATGGCCCATTTTTTGATATACCAGTTTTTGTAGTCAACTTACTTGAATCGAGTCAACATCTGTATTTGAAAGACTACAGTTTCCCGCTACAGTAAAATAGTCGTTTGACCATTATTTTGTAAAACAGGTGCTGTATAGTTTTGTTGACTCAGATAAGAGAAGCTTCAAGTTCCTTTTCGCTTTCTTCTTCTTCTACTGCTGTTGCATGCTACGTGACAGAATCACCAGCGATTAAGGGCCTTTGGATGCAGTAGCTTACACCAAGTCGTTGCTTCTCGGTCAGCTCTCCCATTCCGCAGTAGCGTTGGTAGACGAACAGATTTGTGAGGTTGGTGAGCTGCTCCACAATTTTACTTGCAGCAACATCGTCCGGTATTTAAGGCGGTGGTCTGAATCATAGCATCTGCTTCTGGTGTTGCAGCAACACACTAGTCTCCCGAGGAAATTGCTCAGCTAAAGCTTGACGGAGTGGAATCCCCCATTTGGACGCGTGAGAGGTAACTTGAATTCTGAATTTCCGTACGAATTAGGGCAAAATTAATTGGTTGAGCTACAGCTACAGTAGCTCAACCGTCTCAAATTGGGGTTTTTTTCAAAATATATAAGCTCCGTTTGGATTAGCTGTTTTTGGGGGGTGTTTTTGAAAAACTTTGCTGTAGTAGAGTTTTTAGAGTATATTTTGAAATATTTTTAGAAAATATTTTGAAATATTTTTTATTGGCACTTTATTATGAGATATTTGGTAAAATTTTTAAAAAATTCAAACTAATTTTTATATTATCTTTTAGAGTACTTTGTTGTAACTTTTATTGTATTTGAAAAACTAGTTTTTGAAAAACACTCCAAAAATAGGAGATCCAAACAAATTTGGGTCTTTTAACAGATAGTTGTGGCTAATTAATTGGGTACTACGGATTGTAATGCTGAGGTTCGAAAATCTGCGTACTGAATGCTTATTCTGATTCTGCGATGGTTTTTTTTTTCATTTTCTGCATCCGGTCTGATGTTCCAGTAGTGAACTGAATTTGAACCTGCGTACTGAATTTTCTACAGCTACAGTAGCTTAACCGTCTGGTTCTGAATTTGAACTTGTAATAATACGGTCAATTCTGCTACAATTTGGAGTTATTTTCTAGTTCCGTAGTAATTCTATATCATTCACTCTGTTAGCTTCACCATTTATTTGCTTTTGTTCTCTTCCCCTTATATGTAATGAGTAAGCTTAAATAGATGGTTGTGGGTTAGTTATGTGTTAAGTGGCGTGTTGTTTCTACACTAATGAATTTTTGTCAGACAATTTGATGAATTGGATGTACATGTTAAGCGTCTGTTGTTCTTTCCTTGGGTTATTGCAATTCGATTACTGAAAACCATCGAACCTGTGATTTATTTCTGGATTTGTTATTTGGTTCTTGCTGTTGGAGTACCTATTATTTCTGCTGTAGTTTTGGTACTTGAGGCAATGCCGTTCTTGTTCACTGCAATTTTATTGGATGGGCTTGTGAAATTGATGCATTAATTAGTCCTAGCTTGCATGCTTTTCTGGAAGATATTGGAGGTGCCTTTTTGGTTTTCCTTCCTTTCGTAGAACCTGTAGGTGGCTGCAACTGATTTATTTGCCTGGAAGATAAAATTGGATGATATTTTGTTAACATTTTATGCATTTGGCCTGCTAATAGCATTTTAGTGGCAGGTACCTTGTACGTATTTTTAGGATTGTGATGCCCCCTGTGACTCGGAGTGCTTCGAAGGGTAAGGAGCAACTATTGTCACAATTAATTATGTCAAATTTTGATCCGGAACTACTGTAGTTCTCGGCTTTTTAACATCCTTATTTACAGCTTTGCAAACGACTAGGGGATTTAACATCTGTTCACCTAATTTGGCTACGAGAGAAGACGATTTGCGTCTTTGTATAACAAACTACTTCAAGGTGAGTTAGAACTGACTAGAGGAAACATTCTCTATATAAGTGTCCCAATATTCCCTTAGAATGTGTCTAATTTCCCATGTTTAAGGCCACCCTAAGCGTTTTTTCTGGTTTTGACTTTCCTGAAGAAAACAAAGATACCCAAACCAAAAGCAAATAAGGAACGTAACACTTTCAAGCCGGAAATGGTAACTACCATTGCCCATGAGCTTGTGAACATGCATAGAAATGGGGAAATATCATCACAGACCATCGGGAGCCATGTTGTCCCTCAGATTACTAGGATGCTCACTCAGAATTTCGGGGTTTCATTCCCCTGGGACACTATTCGTTCGAAGTACTATGCGCTTCAACAGCTAACTAGACTTTACATTTCGTTCAAGAAGTGTGGAACTGGTATGGGTTGGGACTCAACAAACTACACCTCATGATGGATGATGAGCGATGGAGTCATCTAATTCAGGTATAATACTTTTCCTGTTATGTTTACATATTTTCTTCATAAGTTGTCACAGAATTTTGCAAGTTTTTTCCACATTATTAATTGTATATATTGTTCAGCTATAAACCTGATAAGTACTTTCTTAATCGGCCATTTTGCTTATTTATAAAACCTGTTTTATTCTTCTGTAGCTGAACCCGGGGCACAATAGGTTTTACAACTGCTCTTGTCTGGTCTTCTATTTGCTTGAAGAAGTCTTCATGAATCAGGGGGCCACTAGAGATTTCAGCTCCGACTTTGTGGTATCGCCCGTCAATTCGAGTGACGAATTGGAAATGGAACATGCTGTGAGACGTGGTAGGGGCAAGGGGGTTGTCGATGTCGATTCATCAGACAAAGGAGATGCCGTTCATGTGACCTGGAAAGGGAAAGAGAAGGCGAAGAAGGGCAAAGGAAAGCGCAAATCGAGGGACATATCAAATGAGTCTTTCTTTCCGCCGTCCTCCCTCCAATTCCAGAAATACGTCCGAATTTTAGACAACATCGAGACACGATTGAGCGGTAAAAAGAGCTCTGGGATTACCGCTTCAGTCTCTTCTCCCACTAAGAGTAAAAAGCCTCCAGTTGATGAAGAGGAGGAGCTACAGGCTGCCTTGGCCGACCTGAGTGGTCTTCACTTGGATGTAACTGTGCGCCTCAAGATGGCCGATCTGCTAAGGAATCGTGAGGAGCGTCTCATTTGGTTCTTATCCGTGAACGACGAAGACCGCCTTGCCTTCGTGAGACATCGGGGCTTCCTTCCCCCCGCTTAGCACCTCATTCTGTCCAGCCAGTGACTATTACGGCAGCCTTCTACCTTTTTTCCCATGCCTTAACATTTCAGCTGTTCGTTTGGATTTATGTAGTTCGAGTTGACATTGGACTTTGTTATTCATTTTTGTACTGTACTGCGGATCTTAGTTTTTTTTTGAGTGAGGTGAAGTTGAGGATATTTCTGATCATTAATTTGTGTGTGCTTATAAATATTGGTTGAAGGAGTTTACTATACAGTATTTGTTAGGAAATAGTGCAACGAGTTTGATATGGTGTGACAGGCGTTGCCTCTACATTTTTTTGTAAGCTGATGTTGAAGTTTGTTCGTATATTTTTCAACATTTGGATCTGGTTTAGGTTATTATTTTTTTTTGTATATTCAGGGAATGTCTGCTAATTTGCCTTGTGTGTGCTTCTGAATATTGGTTCAAGTAGTTTACTATATATTATTTGTTAGGAAATAGTGCAATGGCGTATATATTGTTCAGCCATGTTGCCAAATTAATTTTATTGGCAGCAGTTAATATTGGAAAATAATCATTTCTATTCTCACATGATTTGAACCAGGGCCAGTTATTATTTTTTTCTTGATATTCAGGGAATGTCTACTAATTTATTTGTTGCCTAAGGTTATAAATATTGGTTGATGTTGTTTACTAAATATTACTTGTTAGGAAATGGTGCAATGGCTATTATTTTGTGTAGTTGGAGTTGCCATATTAATTTTTTGGTGAGGTGATATTGGACTTTGTTATTTATTTATTTTCTCATATAACTGGACCTGGACCAGTTAATATTTTTTCGTTCATGTACAGGGAATGTATGCTAATTTATTCGTGTGGGCTTATAAATATTGGTTGAAGTAGTTTACTAACAATTAATTGTTGGGAAAAAGTGCAATGGCTATTATTTTGTGTAGTTGGAGGAGCTATTGGTATTAACTGATAATTTATTGGAAAAAGTGCAATGGCTATTAATTTTTTGGTGAGGCGATATTGGTATTAACTGATAATTTATTTTCTCAAGTAACTGGACCCGGGCCAGCTAATAATTTTTCCTTTATGTACCTGGCTTATGTCTGCTAATTTATTTGTCCTGAGATTATAAATATTGGTTGAAGTAGTTTACTATACATTGCTATTATTAGGAAAAAGTGCAATGGCTATTTTGTGTTTTCCAGGAGTTGCCATATTAATTTTTTTGTGAGGTGATATTGGACTTTGTTCAATTATTTTCTCAAAAGGTAACTGGACCCGGACCTGTTTTTTTTTTTCTTTCTGTACCTGGGAGTGTCTGCTAATTTATTTGTGCTAAGGTTATAAATTTTGGTTGAAGTAGTTTACTAACAATTAATTATAGAGAAAAAGGGCTATGGCTATTATTTATTATTTTATGTAGTTGGAGTTGCCATACTAATTTTGTGCAGTTGGATTTAGTTAACATTTGGACTTTGCCTGGCTTTTTTTTTTCTTTATAAATATTGAGGATATTTATTTGTAATGATTAGTGAGTGTTTATAGTAATTGCTTGAACTTATTTACTATACTTGTTAGGATATTTACTTATTTCACTTGTGAGTGTTTATAATAATTGAATGAACTTATTAACTTATTTCACTTGTATTATATTTGGCTGAACTTAAATTGAGAATATTTCACTTGTTTACGTAACAGGGTTGAACCTATTTTTTTTCTTTATATGGAGGATACTTTTCTAGAATTTATTTGTTAGGGATTTCACCAATGGTTATATTGGTTTCCGTGGAGGTGCCTTAAATGTGGTTGTGAGTTAACATACGCGAGATTATGTGCTTATTTCCTGGCTATGTACACCGGATAGGCTTGTTTTTCCTATATTGAGGATATTTCAGTAATTTCTTTGTGTGTGTTTATAAATATTGGTTGGACGTTTTTTCTATATAATAATTGCTTGGGATGTGTGCCAACCAGTTAATATTTTTCGTGGAGACGTCTTTAAATGATCATGTACTGACAGGGAGGCGATTATTAGCAGTATTGACTGTAGACATAAGTTCAATTTTAGTTGTATACGCTGTTTGAACTTGTGCTGAGTTAAATGAGACATGTCATGTTTTTCGCTATTGCTTACTTGTTCACGTATGGCGTTGTTGCTAACTTTTTGTGCTAAATTTTTTACGTATGCATTTTGATATTCTTAAGCTAATGTTTACCTATTCTGGTGCTTAATGTACTTTAATCACTTGGCCAGTTGCAGAGTTCAAAGTTGTTGCCAAAGGAAGATGGACAACCAGTGGCATTTTCAAGGAGGTTTACTAGATGACGAGCTAGATGATGAGGAGGTCGACAATATCTTTATGTACGTCGTATGGATGATTGGGTTTCATGTTCTTTTTTCAGGATATAAATCAGCAGGTCTCCAGAAGAAGAAGAGTACGAGATAGTGCGCTCTCAGGGAGGGTTTATGTGCTTGAGCTGATAAACGGACATGAAACCCGAATTATTGAGAATATGCGTTTGGATGTTCCTCAATTCCTTCTGCTGTGTGATTTATTGGTTAATCGGGGTTACTGGCATGCATATCTTTCTCAAAGAGTGAGAGTACATGAATCCGTTGCTTTAACCCTAATGTGCCTGAGCCATGTGAGAGGCAGCGGGTGCTAGCTGAGCAGTTCCAGCATTGAACGGAGACGATTGATTGACACGTTCATCGTGTCTTACGAGCTTTGGTTCGGCTAGGTCGTGATCTCGTTAGGCCAAGAAACGTCGATGACACTCATCCAAGGATTTTGAACAATGCTTTGCTCATGTCGTAGTTCTGGGTATGTATGTCATTTTTATTCAGATGCACTTTAAGTTGGTTTCTAATTAAATTTGGAATTTTTTTTTAAAACCATCGAACTTCTATAGGACTGTGTAGGAGCCTTAGATGGGACCCACGTATCCGCTTGGTGCAGAGCAAAGCTAAGAGAGAGGTTCAGAAATCGGCATGGCGACTTATCCCAGAATGTACTTGCTGCCTGCGATCATGATATGCAGTTTGTCTTTGTTCGGGTCGGTTGGGAGGGTAGTGCTCATGATGCCCGATTTCTCCAAGAAACCTTGCTTGATCCGGGCTCGGGATTTCCAATGCCACCGCAAGGTATTTTAATTGATATGCTATTTTTGCAATGGCTAAGGTTAAAAAATACTTTTATAATACAAGGCAGTAGGAAATAGTCTCAAATTTCGTGGACCATTTGTTGCATTTGTTTCCATATTCTTGAGTAGGGACCTTACATGAATTCTATGTCATTAAATCAACAAGGAAATATTATGCGATAGATGCTGCCTACAGAAATATGCCAGGATTTATGGCACCGTTTAGGGGTGTACGGAGCACGCATCATGAGCGAGCAGCTAAAGCTCTGTTCAATAGGCGACATGCATCAGTTAGGAATATTATTGAGCGCACATTTGGAGTTCTTAAGAAGCATTTTCCAATACTCAAAAGGCCAATGCACAACTATTTGATAGCAACACAAAATAATATTGTGCTTGCATGTTGTTCTTTGCACAATTTTATGCGCGATTATGTGCCGAATGACTAGTACTTCAATGAAGAAGCGGCAAATGGAGCCTTTGCAGATGCACACATAGCACAAGAACAAGTGCAGATGGGTCAACCTATCGATATGTCGCAGCAGGGCATAGATAACTGGAATGAAAATCGGCGGGCAATGGCGGCACACATGTATTGGAATGCTAATAACTAGACTCCAGTGCTTGGCCTAGGATCGATAGGTCCAAATTGGTAGCGGTTTCCACTTTTTATTTGGTTCACGTCGTTGTGAATGAACGATTACTTTTAATTTGGCTACAGTTAATGTATTATTGCTTGAACAGGATTTGCACCTTTGTATTATATTTGCTGACTAGTACTTTGCTCGGCAACCTCAGTAAGCATTCAGTTGACCGGTTTAGTTCATGTATTTGTGAATGATAGCGTACAAATAAGTCATGAACCAGTTAAGTTTTAGGCACATTTTTGACAGGGGTTACGGTCAACCTTTGGCATTTTTCCCAATTGCGGGAGGGGACATTTTTGAGCTGTCCAACATTTGCAATGACCTAAAGGTATTGGCCAATTGCACATTTGGACCCTTCAAATAATTTGTGTGTAGCTGTTTTTCAAAAACAGTTCAATCCAAACGCATCTATTTTTTAAAAAATAGGAGTTTTCAAATACAACAAAACCAAATGACAATGAGAGTTTTTAAAAAACTGTTACAGTAAAGTTTTTCAAAAACACCCCCAAAAACAGGCAATCCAAACGCAGCCATCATCTTTGTGAATAAGAAAAAATCACCTAAGTGTATCTAGAATAATCATCAATAATGACTAAGCAATATCTCTTACCACCTAAACTAGCAATTTATATAGGACCAAACAAATCAAGATGTAAAAACTCTAATGGTCTTGAGTTGAAACACATCATCTCCACATGTCACTATGCCACTAGACTTTGACTTGAATTTGATGAATTGTGATGGATCACCGGTCATGTGTTTTGAACATTCACTGTCTATGAATCACTTTAATTCTTTAATAATATTCACCATGTTCATCTACTCAAGAGTTCAAGAACTAATATATGGTACCTATTAATTTTTGGGTCCTTGAGAGTTAGCATCATGTCTAACTATCCACATGCATTTCATACCTTTTCTCATATTCTTTCTCACATAGCAATTACTTTTTATGTGACCTTTTTGACAACAAAAATTACACATAATCAACAAGTTATTTGCATAAACAGGTTTAATAAATCTTACTTGTCTTCTCTTTTAAACATCAAAATCATTTGCACAAGAATTTATCTTCTTCTCATAAGTGCCAAGATGAGACTTTGTTTCATTTTCTTGAAAGCAGTTTTGTTTCTTATATTGGAGAAATTAATTTAGATTATCCATTCTTCTTTTCAGATCACCTTGTTCCTCTTTGAACACTTCACAAATTCTTGTTTTTCTATCAAACTTATTTTGTAAATCAATTTCATTCTTTTTCAAGAAATCATTTTCAGTTTTCAATTTCTTATTTTCTTGAAAAAGGCGTGCATTATCCTAAAGAAGAAAACTAATTTTTTGTTTAAATTCCTTGTTTCTAACATAAAATTCTTTCAAACTATCATGCAATTTTTCAATGAAAGATTTAAAATCATCATCAGTTTCATTATCAATTTCAAATTGAGAGTTACAAGTTGTTACCTCATTATCTCCAATGGCCATAAAAGTCAATTGAGCAGATTCTTCTTCCTCTTCAATTTCACCATCGGAGTTGCACTCATTCCATGTGAATTAGAAGTTGAATCTTGATTTTCCTCCTTCTTTCTTTTTCTTCATTGGACACTCACTCATGTAGTGTCCAAATTGGCCGCATTCATAGTATTTGTTACCTTATTTTTTGTTCGCCTCTAATTTTCCGTTGTTTCTTGCATTGTTGAATTGATTGGGATTCGGATTTCTAGGTCCTCTTTTTTTGAATCTTCTTTTGTTAAGGATTCTCTTGAAACTTTTTGTGATGAGAGTTAGATCATTGTCATTCACATCCATATCTTTTTCATCCAAGGAAACGGAGTCATCTTCATCTTGAGATGCTTTTAGAGTAATACTTTTTATTACCTTTGCATCTTCATCTTCTTATACCTTGGTCTTAAGTTTCAACTCATAAGATGTTAGAAAATTAATAAGAGATTCAATAGGCATAGAATTCAAATCTTTAGTCTCCTCAATAGCAGTCACCTTACTCTCTCAATCCTTGGACAAAGCATTCAAAATTTTTCTGTTTTTCTCTCTTAAGGGGCATTCTTTTTCTAGCACCTCTAAATTCTTAATAAGATTATTGAATTTACAATACATTTTATCAATATTTTCATGAGATTCCATCATAAACGACTCATACTTAGTAACCAAGATAGATTTCTTTTATTCTCTAATATTTTCACTACCTTCATGAATTTCTCTCAGTTTATCCCAAATTTCCTTAGCTGACTTACAACCTTTGACTCTAATTGATTCATTTGAGTCCAAAACACTATATAACACATTCATAACTTTTGCATTTAAGGTGAAATGATTTCTATCCTCTGCAGTCAATTCATTTCTTATTTTTAGTTTAGATCTATGAGTGTTTTCATCTACTATACAGGCATCATATGGATATTCATTAACAATAAATCACAATTCAATATCAATCGATTACAAGAAGATAATCATTCTGTCTTTTCAACTCACATAATTTGATCCATTAAACATTAGAGGTCTAATCACAGATTGTCATTCAAAAAATATGGCATTGTTGGTTGTCACCTTTACTCCTAATCCGCTTGAGATTAATTTCAAGGAGACCAAACTTTGAAACCAATTGTAAGAATCGAAAACAACCTAAGAGGGGGATGAATTAGGTTTATTTAAAAGCTAATCAAATTATGGGCACTTTTTGCTCAATATGAAATTTACCCTCTTTTCTAAGTGATCACACAATAAATCAATCAATGAATGAACAATATCACTTGAGAGAAGTAGAAGAGATAAGCAATTTAAGGATCACAGTATAACAATAAGTAAATGAGAAGAAAGAAATTGCAAACCAATTGACTACCAAGCTCCTCTTGAACTTGAAGATCAATTCAAACAAGTTTCTTCAAATTGATGAAAACAACCAATCTTGTGTACAAAGAAAGGCTCACTTCCTCCTTACCCCAAACTCCACTCGGTCAAGTTAGAAAGTTTTACTATCCCTCAGGACAATCCTCACAGAACTACACTATTGAAATATTCACCCATATATGAAAATCTTACAATGAACTTCATACCACCAAGACTACAAATCTTTCTTGGAGAGTGTTTTCTCACTAAAATTACTCTATATCTTTTGTATTTTCAGTGTGCAAAAGTTATTCGAAATTTCTGACCATGCTCTATTTATATGAAACCAAGAAAGTGCTTCATTAATGCTTCCAACTGATAGAAGGCAGTCGAACTGTCAACTAGTCGTTGGGAGTATCGGAGGTGCGGTACAGCTGATACTTGCCTCCTATAGCAGACAGGTTGGGAGTATCGGAAGTCCGGTACAGCTGATGCTTGCGTCCGACAGCAGACAGTGAGTTTGAGCAATCATTCTTTCGGACGTCCGGTACCTCTAATGCTTTGCGCCCGAAGTGCTGTAATATTTATCGAACGTCCGATGCTATCTTTTCGAGCGTCCGACAACTTTCAACTTCCTTTATCACAATCAAATGCTCTTGTTCTTTGAATCAAATTTGCTTCATAGCTGAAAGTATTTCTTGAAGAGATATTAGTATCATCTATTGTTTTGTAAACATCAAAAACTAGGGATCAAGGTCAATATTCTCCCCCTTTTTGATGATGACAAAACAATGAATGGAAGAAAAAAAATTGAGCAAATGCTCCCCCTCACTTATTGCAACAAAAATTTTAAGTGCCAAACTTATACTCTCAGAATAACTCTCCCTTTCATATAGCATCCATTTCTCCCCCTTTTTGTCATCATAAGATAAGAGTAAAATCCAACAACCATAATGTATAATGTAGTTGCCATAGCAGAGAATTCAAAATACCAATTAAAAACGGAGAAATGATACCAGAATTCAGCAATCACCAACATACCAATATCAATTATCAACCAAAAACAGAGAATTTTTGCCAAAAAAAGTACCAAATAGAGAAATATCAACCAAAATACATTAGCAATTCAACTAGAAACCATCAATGTTAACCAAGATCCATTAGTACAGAGTACTTGAAATATCAAAAGAAAAAATACAAAAGATGCATCTTAATATGAAGTGCAAATGATCCTAGAGTGTCCAAAGTGTAATCACAAAATTTTGAAAAGTCACAACATTTAAATTTCGAACAATTGACACTTCTAATTTTAATAATATTCAAACCAATCAGATTTTGAACTTTTGCAAATAAGGAAACGAAATTTTTTGAAAGTATCACCTTTGTGAACAAGAAAAATCACCCAAATGTATCTAAAATAATCATTAATAATGACTAAGCAATATCTCTTACCACCTAAACTAGCAATTTGTATAGGACCAAACAAATCAAAATGTAAAAACTCTAATGGTTTTGAGGTAAAAACACGTCATCTCCAAATGTCACTATGCCACTAGACTTTGATTTGAATTTGATGAATTGTGATGGATCACCGGTCATGTGTCTTGAACATTCACTGTCTATGAACCACTTTGATTCTTTAATAATGTTCACCATGTTCACCTACTCAATAGAAATAACCAACGAGTTATTTGCATAAACAGGTTTAATAAATCTTACTTGTCTTCTCTTATAAACATCAAAATCATTTACACCAGAATTTATCTTCTTCTCATAAGTGTCAAGATGAGGCTTTGTTTCATTTCCCTGAAAGTAGTTTTGTTTCTTATATTGGAGAAATTCATTTAGATTATCTATTCTTCTTTTCAAATCACCTTGTTCCTCTTTGAATATTTCACAAATTCTTGTTTTTCTATCATACTTATTTTGTAAATCAATCTGATTCTTTTTCAAGAAATCATTTTCAGTTTTCAGCTTCTTGTTTTCTTGAAAAATGCGTGCATTATCCTGAAAAAGAAAACTAATTTTCTGTTTTAATTCCTTGTTTCTAACATAAAATTCTTTCAAATTATCATGCAATTTTTCAATGAAAGATTCAAGATCATCATCAGTTTCATCATCATTTTCAAATTGAGGCTTACAAGTTGATACCTCATTATCTCCAATGGCCATAAAAGACAATTGAGCAGATTCTTCTTCCTCTTCAATTTCACCATCAGAGTTGCACTTATTCCATGTGAATTGAAAGTTGTTGAATCTTGATTTTCTTCCTTCTTTCTTTTTCTTCATTGGACACTCACTCATGTAGTGTCCAAATTGGCCGCATTCATAGTATTTGTTACCTTATTTTTTGTTGGCCTCTAACTTTTCATTGTTTCTTACATTGTTGAATTGATTGGGATTCGAATTACTAGGTCCTCCCTTTCTGAATCTTTTTTTGTTAAGGATTCTCTTGAAACTTTTTGTGACAAGAGTTAGATCATTGTCATCCACATTCATATCTTTTTCATCCAAGGAAACAGAGTCATCTTCATCTTGAGATGCTTTTTGAGTAATGCCCCTTTTTACCATTGCATCTTCTTCTTCTTATACTTTAGTCTTAAATTTCAACTCATAAGAGGTTAGAAAATTAATAAAAGATTCAATAGGCATAGAATTCAAATTTTTCGTCTCTTCAATAGCAGTCACCTTACTCTCCCAATTCTTGGACAAAGCATTCAAGATTTTTCTATTTTTCTCTCCTAAGGAGTATTCTTTTTTTAGCGCCTCTAAATCCTTAATAAGATTATTGAATCTACAATACATTTTATCAATACTTTCATGAGATTCCATCTTAAACGACTCATACTTAGTAACCAAGATAGATTTCTTTTGTTCTCTAATATTTTCACTACATTCATGAATTTCTCTCAGTTTATCTCAAATTTTCTTACCTGACTTACAACCTTTGACTCTAATAGATTCATTTGAATCTAAAGTATTGTATAACACATTCATAACTTTTGCATTTAAGGTGAAATGATTTCTATCCTCTGCAGTCAATTAATTTCTTATTGTTGGTCTAGGTCTATGAGTGTTTTCATCTACTATACAGGCATCATATGGACATTCAACAATAAACTACAATTCAATATCAATCGATTACATGAAAATAATCATTCTTTCTTTCCAACTCACATAATTTGATCCATTAAATATTGGAGGTCTAATCACAGATTATCCTTCAAAAAATATGGCATTGTTGGTTGTCATCTTTACTCCTAATCCGTTTAAGTTTAATCTCAAGAAAACCAAGTTCTGATACCAATTGTAAGGATCGAAAACAAGTTAAGAGGGGATGAATTAGGTTTATTTAAAAGTTAATCAATTTATGGGTACTTTTTGCCCAATATGAAATTTACTCTTTTTTCTAAGTGATCACACAATAAATCAATCAATGAATGAACTATATCACTTGAGAGAAGTAGAAAAGATAAGCAATTTAAGAATCACAGTATAACAATAAATAAATGAGAAGAAAGGAATTGCAAACCAATTGACTACCAAGCTCCTCTTGAACTTGAAGATCAATTCAAACAAATTTCTTCAAATTGATGAAATACAATCAATCTTGTGTACAAAGGAAGGCTCACTTCCTCCTTACCCCAAACTCCACTTGGTCAAATTAGAAAGTTTTACTATCCCTCAGGACAACACACACAGAACTACACTATTGAAGTATTCACTCATAAATGAAAAGCTTACAATGAACTTCACACCACCAAAACTACAAATCTTCAGTGTGGGGGTGTTTTTTTCTCACTAAAACTGTTCTATATCTTTTGTATCTTCAGTGTGCAAAAGTTATTTGAAATTTCTGACCATGCTCTATTTATATGAAACCAAGAAAGTGCTTCATTAATACTTCCAACGGATAGAAAGCAGTTGAACAGTCAACTAACCGTTGGAAGTATCGGACGTGCGGTACAACTGATACTTGCGTCCGATAGCAGACAGGTTGGGAGTATCGGACGTCCGGTACAGTTGATGCTTGCGTCTGACAGCAGACAGTGAGTTTGAGCAATCAACTTAATTCTTTCGGACGTCCGGTACCTCTAATGTTTTGCGTCCGAAGTGCTGTATTATTTATTGGACGTCCAATGTTATCTTCTCGAGCGTCCGACAACTTTTAACTTCCTTTATCACTTTCAAATGCTCTTGTTCTTTGAATCAGATTTGCTTCATAGCTGAAAGTATTTCTTGAAGAGATATTAGTATCATCCATTGTTTTGTAAACATCAAAAGCTAGGGACCACGGTCAACATTCTCCCCCTTTTTGATGATGACAAAACAATGAATGGAAAAAAGAAAAAGATTGAGCATAAGCTTTCCCTCACTTATTGCAACAAAAATTTTATGTGCCAAATTTATGTTTCAGAATAACTCCCAGATACAAACCCACCAAGATGAATGGCCTAAACTCGTATCCCACAAGAATGTCCGGATCTAGATGAAGTACAAGTTGGTGCGAAAACCTCGACCCCTATAAACCCCGAAGTCACGAACCAAGAATGACTTGACCCACGACCTAACAATTTAGCGAATCAAAGTGTTGGTAGATGACGCCACAACCAAGGATGATCACTTGATTGATAAGTCAAATTGAATACTCTCAAGAACAACTCTCAAGTATTCAAAAGGGTCCTCTTAGACAAGAGAGATTTGCACACGAAGTGACAAAGTTTGATTTTTATTTTCGTGAATGATTAAAATCGAATAAAAAACTAGGCTTATTTATAGCCTTTACAACTTAGAAAACCCTAGTCTTGCGTGTGCAAGCCTTTAAAGGCATGGCTGACTTGGACGGAACTAGTTCCAAATGTAACTAGGAAATGTCTAACAATGACTAATAACTGGTTTGGCGGCTACCTGGTCAACATGACCTTGCTAATTATCCAACTAACGACTCATGAATTAAAACTGAATGTAAGGCTAAATAAAAATGGCAAACAGCCTCGGCCTTCATGGTTCCTCCATTGAACCGTGTTGACCCTTTGAAACCTCTTCATGGCCGTGGTCCAACACTTGGAGCAAGGTGCACGTGGAGTACTCCTCTCGATCAATACTTGGCTGACCAACTTGCTCGTGGATCCTACACACCAAGGCTTGTAGAGACTCCTTAAGCTTCTTAGTGCGTGATGTCATCATTGGTCCATCTGTAACGTGTAAGGGATCCACGTGAGTGACATGATTAGTCTTGAGCCCTCCATCATTCCCCTCCTCTTGGAGACAATTTGTCCCCAAATCATCCTCGTCCTCTGCAAGATAAGGGTCAAGTCAGCAACATTAAAATTGGCATGGATATCGTACTCACCAGGAAGCTTGAGCTTGTAAGCATTGTTGTTGATTCGTTCAATGATTTGAAATGGACCATTGTCACGGGGCATAAACTTATTGCGACGTTGTACTGGGAATCGCTCCTTGCGCATATGAATTCATACCAAATTGCCAGGCTCAAAGACCATCTGCCGACGACCCTTATTTGCACTTTGCACGTATTGAAGAGTGCGTTTCTCAATATTTGCACGGACCCTTTGATGCAACGCATGAACAAAGTCGGCATGCTTTTTTCCATCTAGGTTAACTCTCTCAGACAAGGGTAAAGGAGATAAATCCAAAGGAGTGAGAGGGTTAAGACCATAAATAACTTCAAAGGGTGAGTAACGTGCAGCGCTATGAACTGTGCGGTTGTATGCAAATTCAACGTGTGGCAAGCATTCTTCCTATGTTTTAAAATTATGTTTGATTATAGCACATAACAAAGTAGACAAGGTCCTATTAACTACCTCAGTTTGTCCATCAGTTTGTGGGTGTCTAGAAGTAGAAAATAAGAGTTTAGTTCCCAATTTACTCCATAAAGTCTTCCAAAAATAGCTAAGGAACTTAACATCCCTATCAGATACAATGGTACGTGGCAACCCATGCAAACAGACAATTTTCCTAAAGAAAAGTTCGGCTATATGCTTAGCATCATCGGTTTTATGACAAGAAATAAAATGTGCCATCTTAGAGAATCTATCGACAACCACATAAATGGAATCATGACCTCTCCTAAATCTAGGTAACCCTAAAATAAAGTTCATAAAGTTCATAGACAAGTCCTCCCATGGAGTGGTAGGAATTGGTAAAGGAGTATAAAATCTATAGGGATTTACCTTCGATTTGGCGTGATGGCAAGTAACACACCTTTGAATGACACGCTCCACATCACGCTTCATACGAGGCCAATAGAAGTGTTCATTCAAGATGGACAATATCTTGGCAATGCCAAAATGTCCCATAAGACCTCTCCCGTGTGATTCTCGAACCAATAGCTCGTGGAGAGGACAACTTGGAACACATAGCTTGTCGTTGAAGTACAGGTACCCCTGTGATAGGAAGTAATGCTCATGGCCTTGCCGTGGCAGTGCATGATACACTTCACCAAAGTCAGGGTCAGTCGAGTAATATTCCTTAATAATTTCGAACCCTAACAACTTTGCATCAAATGTAGTGATGAGAGTATACCTTTGAGAAAGGGCATCAGCAACTACATTAGACTTATCAGTCCTGTACTTCACAAAGGGGAAGCTATCTATGAAAGCTACCCAACGAGCATGTCGCTTACTCAGTTTATTTTGAGACTTCAAGTGCTTGAGCGACTCGTGGTCAGTGTGCAAGACGAACTCCCTTGGTCACAAATAATGCGGCCATGTTTGTAAAGCGCGAACTAAGGCAAGGAGTTCCTTGTCGTAGGTGGAGTAGTTTAATGCGATTCCATTCAATTTCTCACTGAAGTAGGCCACGGATTTACCCTCTTGCTGTAAACTAGCTCCAATACCTATACTAGAGGCGTCACACTCTACCTCAAAAACTTTATCAAAGTTAGGTAAAACAAGTACGGGTGCATGTGTGAGCTTGTGTTTAAGTAATTGGAATGACTTAGCTTGTTTGAGCCCCCATTTGAACGTTTCATTCTTCTTGATGATAGACATGAGTGGGGCTGCGATTGTACTAAAGTACTTCACGAATCGCCGGTAGAAACTTGCTAGGCCATGGAAGCTGCGGACTTCACTTACGTTGGTCGAAACCGGCCATTCGTTAATTGCTTGCACCTTATCTTGATCAACTTGTATACCCTGTGCACTCACAACATATCCTAGAAACACAAGTTGATTAGTGCAAAAGGTGCACTTCTTGAGATAAGCGTAGAGCTTCTCTCGTCGAAGTACATCGAGGACTATCTTAAGATGTTTAACATGCTCATCAATGGTTTTGCTATAGATAAGTATGTCATCAAAATACACAACCACAAATTTGCCTAAGAATGGTCAAAAGACATGAGTCATCAAGCGCATGAATGTACTAGGGGCATTAGTAAGTCCAAACGGCATAACTAGCCACTCATACAACCCATGTTTAGTTTTAAATGCAGTCTTCCATTCATCACCGTCTTTCATGCGAATTTGATGATATCCACTTTTAAGGTCAATCTTAGTAAAGATCACAGCACCATACAATTCATCAAGCATGTCATCTAATCTAGGAATAGGATGGCAGTACTTTACCGTTATAGCATTGAGAGCACGACAGTCGGTACACATTCTCCATCCTCCATCCTTCTTGGGCACTAAGAGCATGAGTACGGCACATGGACTAAGGCTTTCGCTAATCCACTCCTTCGCCAAGAGTTCATCAACTTGGCGTTACTGCTCCTTAGTCTCCTCCGGGTTAGTGCGATAAGGTGGCCTATTCAGAAGTGTAGCTCCAGGATCGAGGTCGATTTGATGCTCGATTCCCCGTAAAGGTGGCAAACTACTTGGAATTTCGTCGGGGAACACATCTTGATAATTCTGTAAAAGAGTGATAACATTGCTAGGTAGAGATGCATTAAGAGTGGTAGTTGAGATGGAAGCTTCTTTACACACAAGGATAAGTATGAACTGATTGGAGTTAAAAGCTCGTCGAACATCATTGGTTTTTGCAAACAGAACGCATTTTCCATCCCTATTTTTGGTCAAAACCGAATTGGCTTGAGGAAAATGGCCTTCGGCCTTAACCACTTGGCGCGGCCTTTCCTTCTTCTTTCGTTCAAGCTCTTGCTCGAACTCTTGTTAAAGCCTTGTTTGATCCTCGTACACTTGTTGAGGTGTAAGAGGTGCAAGTGTGACTTTACGATTTGCATGCACAAAGGAAAATTTGTTAGTGAAACCGTCAAAATTAACTCGCCTATCAAATTGCCATGGGCGGTATAGAATGATATGAGCAGCTTGCATTAGTACAACATTACACAAAATTTCATCTTCATACCTACCAATGCGGAAAGAGACAAGTACTTGCTTAAAGACACGTACCTCGCCACTGTTGTTAAGTCATTGAAGTTTATAAGGTCGGGGGCGGTCGGTAGTAAGCAAGTTCAAACGATCTACCATCAAAGCACTTGCTACGTTAGTACAACTACCATTATCAATCACCAAACTACATACCTTATCTCGGACTTGGCAGCGAGTGTAGAACAGATTCTCGCTTTGGACATCATCCCTCACGGCTTGTGCGGTCAAGGCTTGACATGCTACCAGTCCAATATGACCTTGTAGCGGCTGCTCTTCTCCATCATCCTCCTCTCGGTCCTCCTCATCAATCAAGGCGAGCATGTCCGCAAATTCAGTTTCATCATCCGACACGATTTCCCCTCCCGGTAGGACGATCATGGCCCTTGTGTTGGGGCATTGGCTGGCTATATGGCCCCTTCCTTGGCATCGAAAGCATCGAGTGTCTCGAGCTCTGGTTCTGGCCGAATCATTAGATGGTTTAATGAAGGTTTTTGGCTCGGCCTTTGGGTCTTCCCTCCTTGGACGCAAGTTGGTGGATGAAGTTGTTAAAGCCTTATTAGCCCTTTTTGGAGGAAAATTACGTGACATGGTAGTAGGATAAGTTGAGATAAGTTTCACCGTTCCCCTCCTCTTGAACCGTTGTTCCACTTTGATGGATTTTTCCACCAAATCCGTGATCTCCACATAATGTTGGAGCTCTACTTGTTCGGCAATGTCAGGACGTAATCCATGTAAGAAGCGCACCATGGTAGCTTCACGATCCTCCACAAGATCAATTCGCATTATGAGAATTTTCATTTCCTTGAAGTAATCTTCCACAGTGCGGTGTCCTTGTGTTAAGGTCTATAATTTGGAGTATAAGTCTCAATGGTAATGGTTTGGTACAAATCTTTTCCTCATGACTTGCTTGAGCTCGGTCCATGTAGCTATCTTGTCCTCTCGACTTCGGCGTCTAGTGGTGTTGATTTGATCCCACCACACAACGGCGTAGTCCGTGAACTCCGCAACAGCCAGCTTTACTTTTTGCTCTTCGGTATAGTCATTGCAATCGAAGACAAGCTCTATGCACCGTTCCCACTCAAGGTAAGCATTAGAATCAGACCTTCCTTGGAACGTTGGTATTTTCATCTTAATGCCCTTGATTGCTTCACCTGCGGCCCTCACGTTAGGCTTAGATCGAATCATCGGTGAGTATTCATCCTCCTCGGATTGATCTCCATAGAATTCGGGTTTGGAAGTTTTCCCACGATTCCCTATGGATGCGCTGGTGTTTGCTTCCAACTGCTCAACACGTTCATACATGCTCTCCATAACTCGTGAAATTCTGCCCAACTCAGACTTGATGGCCTCCATGTGGTACTTGTGATCATTGCCCGGCGAAATATCCTTGTGAGACATTCTTAAAGGTGTACCTGCAAAGAAGATTAGTAATAAAGTTTCTCACACACTCCCTCACGGATGTTCACTCACTCTCGTGTATCACTCAAGTGTGTGAACTCTCTAATGCACTTACCAAAATCTCTCAAGTTCTTCGGTCACCCCTTTGAAGAAATCAGAATTTTCTCAAGGGAGTTTCCAATTAACTTACCCTCAAGGATCAACAAGATAATGGCGTAACTTTAGTTCACTTGTAAGGAATGTACGTGACAATGGGACTGACTTATAATGACACAATTTGGACAAATGAAACTGGAAAAAAAAAGGAATGAAACTCGAAATTGGACTAGTGATCCTAGACTCAAACCTGAGAATAGGATTTAATTTACTAGACTGATGTAACCGACTCAAAGCTGAAACTAGAACCTACTTAGACACTTGAAAACACAATAAAGCTGACTGGAACAAATTGAGTACTAGTGTCGGTTTCTGGTCAGCACAAGAAGTGGTCTAGTATCGGATTTGGGAATTGGCAGCTTTGGTTTGTGCGTTTGGGGAGTTTCCTAGAGCTGACTTGGTCGGTTGTGGAAGATTTGTCAAGGCGGTTGAGGAAGTCTGTTTGGGGTTGCGTTGGTGGTAAGGGCGGTGGATCTGGTTGTTAGATTTTAGGAATCAAGAAGTTCCAAATTTTGCTTCCAAAAGGAATTTGAATGCAATTAGAATTTGGAAGCTAGTGGAGTTCCGAATCTCACTTGGAAAAGTATGTCTTGGGCTGCTATGTATTCCTGATTTCTTACTTCTTTCTCCTTTTTTTCCCCCTTTTTTTTGTTTAAACTGTTGTGAAGCAAGCTGGTAATACATTCAATCCTTCAAGAATTCAAGAATTCGAGATTTGTAGATCAAGAATCCAAGATCCTTTTAAGATCAAAATCCAATATGTCCAAGATTCAAGTCCAAGATTCAAGAAATCCGACTTTCTTTGTACAAGAACTTCAAATTCGACTTTTTTTTGTTCGAGATTCAAAGACCAATTGTCCAGCAAGTTTTGTTCAAGAATCAAGACAATCAGTTCAGGAATAAGACAAAAGTGCGGGATATATATATATATATATATTTTTGTACGTAAACCAAAAAACAACTTCGACAATTCAAGGCACGGCTGGAACACAAAACGGACACCACGACAACTGACAACCCTAGCGGCCCAACAAGAACCAAGAAAAAGAATTAAAGATGGTTGAACAGAATTGACACGCACATGACTCAATACGAAAAAAAAACAAGTAAGAATTTTCTGGACAGTAATGAAAACGGACACAGAAGCGACACCGAGATGGAGAAATCCCCGACACAAGAAATAAAACACAAGGAACAAAAGATATACTTGATACTGTCAACTAGCTCTGACACCAAACTGATACGAACCCACCAAGACGAATGGCCTGAACTCGTATCCCACAAGAATGTCCGGATCTAGACGAAGTACAAGTTGGTGCGGAAACCTCGACCCCTCTAAACCCCGAAGTCACGAACCAAGAATGACTTGACCCACGACCTAACAATTTAGAGAACCAAAGTATTGGTAGATGACGCCACAACCAAGGATGATCACTTGATTGATAAGTCGAATTGAATACTCTCAAGAACAACTCTCAAGTATTCAAAAGGGTCCTCTTAGACAAGAGAGATTTGCACACGAAGTGTGTGACGCCCCGAAAGAATGAGTGTGAGAACCTGTATTTTTCCCATTTTCTAGGTTTTATTATTTTTCATGGCTTCTTTTCTGCATTTTCGTGAGTAGGAAAATTTCTAGATAATTTTAAGGAGCAGATATAGTTTTTAGATGATCTTTCTAGTATCAAATAGATTTTGAGAAATTAAGAGCGTATACCGGACGTGGGACCCACTAGCGCGAAAAGTTCGGAAAAATTCGGACAACTAGGTTAAGTTTTGGATACTGGAGTTAATTTATCGGGTGTTAAGAGATAAGTAGAGAATGCTAAGTGGATTGGTATGAGAGAGACAAAAGTTAGATAAGCATTAAATTAAGTGACAAGTGTCACTTGGCTATTGGGTGGACCATTTGACTACTATTCCATGTCTTACCAATTGACTTAAATAACTAAAAAATTCACCAAAATTCCTCATTTTTGTCTTCCTCTTGGCAGACTTCTTCAAGGCAAGAAAAGAAAGAAAACTCTTCAATTTTTGGCTTCAATCTTGCTCAAGTTCAACAATCTAACCATTTAATCTTGCAATTTCTCCATAAAAACCTCTTCACTTAGTGTTTGTGAGTTGATTTGTGGAGTTATTTGGAAAGCTAAGAGAACCTATTGCTCCATCTCTCTTGTTTCTAAGGTGAGTTGTGAAGAACCACCCTCCTGTGAGAACCCGTAATTTTTCCCATTTTCTAGGTTTTATTATTTTCATGGCTTGTTTTCTGCATTTTCGTGATTAGAAAAAAAATTCTAGATATTGTTAAGGAGCAGATATAATTTTTGGATGATTTTTCTAGTATCGGATAGTTTTTGAGAAATTAAGAGCGTATACCGGACGTGGGACCCACTAGTGCGAAAAGTTCGGAAAAATTCGGCCAACTAGGTTAAGTTTTGGATACTGGAATTAATTTACCGGGTGTTAAGAGATAAGTAGAGGATGCTAAGTGGATTGGTATAATAGAGACAAAAGTTAGGCAAGTATTAAATTAAGTGACAAGTTTCACTTGGCTATTGGGTGGACCATTTGACTACTATTCCATGTCTTACCAATTGACTTAAATAACTAAAAATTCACCAAAATTCCTCATTTTTGTCTTCCTCTGGGCCGACTTCTTCAAGGCAAGAAAAGAAAGAAAACTCTTCAATTTTTGGCTTCAATCTTGCTCAAGTTCAACAATCTAACCATTTAATCTTGCAATCTCTCCATAAAACCTCTTCACTTAGTGTTTGCGAGTTGATTTGTGGAGTTATTTGGAAAGCTAAGAGGACCTATTGCTCTCTCTCTCTCTTGTTTCTAAGGAGAGTTGTGAAGAACCACCCTCCTCCCTTAGTTGATGCTTAAATCATGATTAGTGGTGGTATGAGATGCAATATTATGGATTATTTCTTGATTTGTGGTTGAAGTGATGAAGTTTTATTATTTTTGGGGATTTTTCTGTTTTAATATGAACATGATTGTGTGACTATCTATGATGATTGGAAATGGTATATAATGCCTCTAGAAGGTGGAAAAAGTGGATTATTGCAACCAATTTCTGGTTTGGAAGAAATTGTAGAAAGTTAGGGTTTTAGTTGGGAACATTCGGCCCGAATTTATAGTTCCTAGTTAGAGGCCGAATTGGCCTTGGCTTAAAACATGAAAGTTGTAGGTAATGACATTTTAGAGGTGCCTACAAAATTTCAGGTCAATCGGAGTAGCGTAGAATGAGAAACGTCGACATTACCCTTGCTGTCTTGGTTTTACCCGAATGTAAGAATTGCGCCTGTAATTGGTTGTTTTGGCTGGAATTGCTTCCGAATTGGTTGTTGAGGCCTTCTGATGAACTGTAACCCTGTTTCTTAGCTTTCATCTGGTTTTGGAATTTCTGGATTTGGACTTGGAGAGCCTGAGTTATGATGTTTCCGCTAGAATGCGTTCTGTGAATCTGTTTTACGGTTTTGGTATAGTGTCTTGCATTTTTAACCTTGTTACACTCAAAACTGGGTTAAGTGACCTTCTGTAATATTGTAACCCTGTCCTTTAGCTTCGAAACGGTGTATCTTACACCTTTATCCGATAATCGTAGTACCTTTGGTGCCATTACCGCAAAATGAGGTCAAAAACTATTTTTTTCAGGGTTAAAGCTAAATCATTTCCGGATTTTTCTGGTTTCCTCTATTGTTTGTGTATGCTTAGGGAACCCTGTTTTGGTAGTATGTAGAATTGGTTTATGGCTTGTAATCGAGTCTTATTGTGTTTATTTGAATAGTTTAGGGCTTGACTTTCATATCCGGTCATTTCCTAGCTAAATTTTGTACTTGAATGACCTTAAGCCTAGTGAACGACTTTTGGAAATGAGCTTATTTTGTGTGAGATGTTGGGACTGATTTGAGGAAATAATGAAGCCATTAATGGCTGGAAAATAGGTAAACACAAGGGATTTGCTGCCGAAATTTTTCTTGAGGGCTAGTTTTGGTCCAAGTGCTTTTTGCCGCAAAATTTTATAACCCTTTTAGTTTAGTTTTGCGTTTGGTTTATGAAACCCTAGATATTTCCAACCATCAGCCCAAATGCCCCGTTTCGCTTTAAAGTCATTTTTATGCGTTTTACTCATCATTTATTGGGTTTCTTCGATTTCACCTAATTGGCTTTGCTATATTCTTTCTCGTTGAATCTTAGGTTTTCTCGGTGATTAAGGATTCTATCCAGAAGGATATTTTGCACGTTATTTTGCATAGTTAGGTGAGTGTTCCTTGTTTGTTATATTTTCTTGACTTCATGACTTGTACTATTGATTGAGAACATGTTAAGTGCTTTTAATGATTTCCAAAATGAGCTTTCTAGGCGAGTGTGTACTTTATCGCACTCGACCTAAATAACTGTGCAATTTTCAAGGATTTAATGATTGAAATGCTAGTTGCGCATGAATGTAAGCCTTTTGGCTGAACTGGCCGCTGCCCCTTGTTACCGATCGACTCGAGCCAGAAGCGGACTCGGTCGGGCGATTAGGTGACCTGGGTGAACGTTTTTGTATACTCGAGTATTACCTTGAAGTCTGGTGGAGCCCGGCCAATGGCTAGGAAGGGGGTGAATGAAATGCATGATCAAATGTGCGGGGTTTTCATTTAAAGAAAAAAAATAAATGCTTTTCAAAAGATTGAAGGAAGGAGGAAATGTCAGGAGAACGAGCGCCCGCGGGAACATTTGGCTCCTTGTGAGCCCGTATCCTTTTAATGTATGTGTTATTATTGCTTTCCATTGTACATGTTACATGAATTCTTGATTTCTATATTAAGGTATGGGTTGGATTGTTGCTTATATGTCCGGAACCTCACTGAGCTTTTTAGCTCACTCCTTTAGTTTTGTTTTCCTTAGCCGAGGAAGGCGCGCAAGGACGGAAATCTTGGCATAGACTAGCTTGGTCTAGTTTTGTTTTTTTTTTTTTAATGGTTCTCGCCCTAGTGCTTGGCACTGGCTGGTTGTATGGGGAAGTGAGAACCTTTGTATATTTGACGGTTGTACTTCCTTTTAAGATATCTATGTATATAAGTTTTGTTTAGATTGGATCGTTATTATGTTATTCATATGGTTATTCCGATGGTTGCTTGAAGAGATCGCCTGAGTCCCGGCGAGAGCTGGGCAGGCGGTCCGCCGAACCCTCTGGTTCGCCTTAGGGGGAGGTGGGGCTGTCACAGTCCCTTAATTGATGCTTAAATCATGATTAGTGGTAGTATGAGATGCAAGTTTATGGATTATTTCTTGATTTGTGGTTGAAGTGATGAAATTTTATTATTTTTGGGGATTTTTCTGTTTTAATATGAGCATGATTGTGTGGTTATCTATGATGATTGGAAATGATATATAATGACTCTAGAAACTGGAAAAAGTGGATAATTGCAACCAATTTCTGTTTTGGAAGAAAATTGAAAAAATTAGGGTTCTAATGGTTACATTCTGCCTGAATTTATAGCTCATAAATAGAGGCCGAATTGGCCTTGGCTTAAAACATGAAAGTTGTAGGAAATGACATTTTAGATGTGCCTGCAAAATTTTAGGTCAATCAGATCAGCGTAACTTGAGAAAAGTCAAAATTACCCTTGCTGTCCTGGTTTTACCCGAATGTAAGAATTGCGCCTGTAATTGGTTGTTTTGGCTGGAATTTCTTCCGAATTGGTTGTTACGGCCTTCTGATGAAATGTATCCCTGTTTCTTAGCTTTCAGTTGGTTTTGGAATTTCTGGATTTGGACTTGGATAGCCTGATTTATAATGTTTCCGCTAGAATGCGTTCTGTGAATCTATTTTTCCGGTTCTGGTGTAGTTTCTTGCATTTTTTACCTAGTTACACTCGAAACTGGGTTGAGTGACCTTCTGTAATATTGTAGCCCTATCTCTTAGCTTCGAAACGGTGTATCTTTCACCTTTATCTGACAATCGTAGTGCCTTTGGTGTCATTACCGTAAAAGGATGTCAAAAGCTATTTTTCTGGTTTTGAGCTTAACTTTCATTTCTGAACTTTTCCCTAGCTTGACTTGTACTAGTACTACTTGGAGCTTGCTGAATGGCTATTGGATGAACTTGTTGTTGTGTGTGTACCTTTGGGACTGGCTGAGGAAATAATGTAGCCATGATGGCTGGAAAAGTAAGCAAATTTAGGGGAAGTGTTGTCCGAACTTTTAAAGGACTTGTTTGCATTGAGTTTGTGCTCTAAGACTTGGGTTTGAGCAAGGCAATGATACATGATGGATGGTTTCTGAGCCGTGGAGGTGAGTGACCTCAAACTATTTCTAAAGTTATTTATGAACCGTTTCTTGCATTATTTACTTTTGAACTGTTTCCAAAGTTACTTTTGAACCGTTTTCTTGCATTATTTACCTTTAAACTGTTTCCAAAGTTACTTTTGAACTGTTTTCTTGCATATCATGCGTGCTTGCATATGAGTGTTCCTTGTTTGCTGTATTCCTTGACTTATTGGATTGTTATTATTGATTGATAATGTGTTAAGTGCTTTCAATGATTGTTAAAACGAGTTTTCTAGGTGAGTGTGTACTTTATCGCACTCGACCTAAATACATGTGAAATTTTCAATGATTAAGGATTAAATGCTACTTGCGCATGAATGTAAGCCTTTTGGGCTGAACTGGCCATTGCCCCTTGTTACCGGTCGTCTCGAGCCAGAAGCGGACTCAGTCGGGCGATTAGGGACCTGGGTGAACGTTTCGGTATACTCGAGTATTACCTTGTAGGTTGGTGGAGCCTGGCCAATGGCCAGGAGGGGGTGAATGAAATGAACGAATGAACGAACGAACGAGGGTTTATTTATAAAAATGAAATTTTCAAATGATTGGAGGAATAAGGGGAAATGTCAGCAGAACGAATGAATGATCAAATGAATCGCTCCCTGTGAGCCGTATCCTTTTCATGAATGTTACTATCGCTTTCCATTGTAAATGTTTCTTGAATTATTGATACTCCATATTTAATGTATTGTAAAAGTTGTAATTGTTTCTGGACTTATCATTTGATTTATGACATCATTGAAATGAACTATTGTTAAACCGATTTGATTACTGATTTTACTGGTTACCCGCTGAGCTTCTAGCTCACCCCAAAAATATTTTATTCCCCTCCACAGGGCTCAAGGCGAAGGAAGGACTTGTAGTACTTGTGCACGTGAATAGATGGCCTATATTTTGTACAATTTGGATTTGGAATCATTTTATGTATAGTTGGGAATTATTTCCGCTTCACTTTTGATATGTAATTATTGGAGAATTTGATGTAATATTTGAGATTTATCTCGTAATTTATTTGAGGATTGTAGTGATCGACTGAGTCCCGGCGAGAGTTGGGCAGGCGGCCCGCCGAACCCTCTGGTTCACCTTAGGGGGAGGTGGGGTTGTCACAAAGTGACAAAGTTTGATTTTTATTTTCATGAATGATTAAAATCGAATAAAAAACTAGGCTTATTTATAGCCTTTACAACCTTAGAAAACCCTAGTCTTGCGTGTGCAAGCCTTTAAAGGCACGGCTGACTTGGACGAAACTAGTTCCGAATGTAACTAGGAAATGTCTAACAATGACCAATAACTGGTTTGGCGGCTACCTGGTCAACATGACCTTGCCAATTATCCAACTAACGACTTATGAATTAAAACTGAATGTAAGACTAAATAAAAATGGCAAACAGCCTCGGCCTTCATGGTTCCTCCATTGAACCGTGTTGGTCCTTTGAAACCTCTTCATGGCTGTGGTCCAACACTTGGAGCAAGGTGCACGTGGAGTACTCCTCTCGATCAATGCTTGGCTGACCAACTTGCTCGTGGATCCTACACACCAAGGCTTGTAGAGACTCCTTAAGCTTCTTAGTGTGTGATGTCGTCATTGGTCCATCCGTAACGTGTAAGGGATCCACGTGAGCGACATGATTAGTCTTGAGCCCTCCATCACTCCCCCTTTCACATAACATCCATTTCTCCCCCTTTTTATCATCATAAGATAAGAGTAAAATCCAGCAACCATAATGTATAATGTAGTTGCCATAACAGAGAATCTAAAATACCAATCAAAAACAGAGAAATAATACCAGAATTCAACAATCACCAACATACCAACATCAATCATCAGCCAAAAATAGAGAATTAATACCAAAAGAAGTACCAAACAGAGAAATATCAACCAAAATACATTAGCAATTCAACTAGAAACCATCAATGTTAACCAAGATCCATTAGTACAGAGTACTTGAAACATCAAAAGAGAAAATACAAAAGATGCATCTTAATATGAAGTACAAATGATCCTAGAGTGCCTAAAGTGTAATCACAAAATTTCGAAAAGTCACAACATTTAAATTCTGAACAATTGACACTTCTAATTTTAACAATATTCAAACCAATCAGATTTTGAACCGTTACAAATAGGTAAACGAAATTTTTTGAAAGTATCATCTTTGTGAGCAAGAAAAATCACCCAAGTGTATCTAGAATAATCATCAATAATGACTAAACAATATCTCTTACCACCTAAACTAGCAATTTGTGTAGGACCAAACAAATCAAAATGTAAAAACTCCAATGGTCTTGAGGTAGAAACACATCATCTCCAAATGTCACTATGCCACTAGACTTTGACTTGAATTTAATGAATTGTGATGGATCACCGGTCATGTGTCTTGAACATTCACTGTCTATGAACCACTTTGATTCTTTAATAATGTTCATCATGTTCACCTACTCAAGAGTTCAAGAACTAATATATGGTACCCATTAATTTTTGGGTGCTAGAGAGTTAGCGTCATGTCTAACTATTCACATGCATTTCATGCCTCTTCTCATGTTCTTTCTCACATAGCAATTGCTTTTTATGTAATCTTTTTGACAACAAAAATTACACATAACCAACAAGTTATTTACATAAACAGGTTTAATAAATCTTACTTGTCTTCTCTTATAAACATCAAAATCATTTGCACCAGAATTTATCTTCTTCTCATAAGTGCCAAGATGAGGCTTTGTTTCATTTCCTTAAAAGCAGTTTTGTTTCTTATATTGGAGAAATTCATTTAAATTATCCATTCTTCTTTTCATATCACCTTGGTCCTCTTTGAACATTTCACAAATTCTTATTTTTCTATCAAATTTATTTTGTAAATCAATCTCATTCTTTTTCAAGAAATTATTTTCAGTTTTCAGCTTCTTGTTTTGTTGAAAAAGGCATGCATTATCCTAAAGAAGAAAACTAATTTTCTGTTTTAATTCCTTGTTTCTAACATAAGATTCTTTCAAACTATCATGCAATTTTTCAATAAAAGATTCAAGATCATCATCAGTTTCATCATCATTTTCAAATTGAGAGTTACAAGTTGTTCCCTCATTATCTTCAATGGCCATAAAAATCAATTGAGCAGATTCTTCTTCCTCTTCAATTTCACCATCGGAGTTGCACTCATTCCATGTGAATTGAAAATTGTTGAATCTTGATTTTCTTCCTTCTTTTCTCTTTTTCATTGGACACTCACTCATGTAGTGTCCAAATTAGCGGCATTCATAGCATTTGTTACCTTATTTTTTGTTTGCCTTTAACTTTCCATTGTTTCTTGCATTGTTGAATTGATTGGGATTCGGATTGTTAGGTCCTCCTTTTCTGAATCTCATTTTGTTAAGGATTCTCTTGAAACTTTTTGTGATGAGAGTTAGATCATTGTCATCCACATCCATATCTTTTGCATCCAAGGAAACGGAGTCATCTTCATCTTGAGATGCTTTTAGAGTAATGCTCTTTCTTATCTTTGCATCTTCTTCTTCTTATACCTTAGCCTTAAGTTTCAACACATAACAGGTAAGAAAATTAATAAGAGATTCAATAGGTATAGAATTCAAATCTTTAATCTCTTCAATAGCAGTCACCTTACTCTCCCAATCTTTGGACAAAACATTCAAGATTTTTCTGTTTTTCTCTCCTAAGAAGTATTCTTTTTCTAGCACCTCTAAATTCTTAATAAGATTATTGAATTTACAATACATTTTATCAATATTTTCATGAGATTCCATCTTAAACGACTCATATTTAGTAACCAAGATAGATTTCTTTTGTTCTCTAATATTTTCACTACCTTCATGAATTTCTTTCAGTTTTTCCCAAATTTCCTTAGCTGACTTACAACCTTTGACTCTGATAGATTCATTTGAGTGTAAAGCACTATATAACACATTCATAACTTTTGCATTTAGGTGAATTGATCTTCAAGTTTACTCTTTGAATTGAACAAAAATTTCACTTTACCCTTTTACCACCACAATTTAATTCCCCAGTTCTCAACGTTGGGGATAAAAAATAAAGAACAAATAACAAGAAAAGAGATGAAAGTGAAATTTTCCTGATAATAAATGAATTCCAATGACCAAACGGAGTGGGCGGGGAGTTGCAAGTTACCATCAAATAATCAAGCTTGAGAAACAATTCTACCAAAACAAAAAAAAAAAATAAGTGAACACTATAAATAGGGGTTAAACATACCGCCACATTACCCAAACACAATATTAAAAGATCAAGTAACTAAACACCATCACTAAACCCAAAACAATATTAAGCGAAATTAAATTAAATTTAAATGAAAGTCGGATTGCCTCTGATAAGTGTTAAATTTAACGCCTTTAACCAAACATAGCTAGAGAAGATTAAGACAAAAAATATGGCTTGGATAATTTCATAGCTTCCTTAGCATGTGCCTATAATTCTACATAATTTTTCACATCTCCCTTGCGCTTTTCGATCATTGAAGAAGAATATGCACGATGATTTTGCAAGGGAATGACTCCTGATCCTATTCTAATACATATCTCTCAACATACAAATCATTAGATGCAGTAATACAAGAACAAATCTCGAATAATTTCATAGCTTCCTTAGCATGTGCCTATAATTCTACATAATTTTTCACATCTCCATTGCGCTTTTCGATCATTGAAGAAGAATATGCACGATGATTTTGCAAGGGAATGACTCCTAATCCTACTCTAATACATATCTCTCAACATATAAATCATTAGATGCAGTAATACAAGAACAAATCTCATCATATGAAGGATATTTTAAGGGTTCAAAAATATTAAATTCCTCATTTTCTTTACCAACCCTTAAAGTTAACTTTCCTTCTAATAAATCAATATTAGCCCCTTCCGCAACCAAAAATCCTCTACCAAGAATGACAGGAATAGAAATATCTTCTTCACATCAAGAACAAGAAAATTAGTAGGAAGATAAAATTTAACAACTTTTACTAGTAAATCCTCTATAATGCATATTAAAAATCGAACTGAATAGTCAACCAATTAAAGAATCACCTAAGTAGGCACCAGGTTAGCTAACTTCAATTTCCTGAAAAAATGATAAGGGCATCAAATTAACACTAAATCCAAGGTCACATAAACATTTATCAACAAGAATATGTTCAAATTGATAAGGCACAATAAAACTCCATGGATCTTTCATCTTAATTGGAAGATGATTTTGAATCACTGCACTGCATTCCTCAGTAAGAGACACCTCCACAAAGTATTCTAATTTCTTTTTATTAGACACAATCTCCTTTAAGAACTTTGCATAAGTAGGGATGTTTGCCAAAATTATATAAAAAAAAAAAGGCATATGGACTTGTAGCTTCTTAAGCATATCCACAAACTTCTGATACAGCTCATCAGTTGCATTTTTCTTAAACTTTTGCAAGAAGGGAATAGGTGGCATGTAAGCTTTTACTTCAGTCAACTTCATACGTTGATCATTTTCACCCTTTTTGGCCTCCTCAATTTTCTCACTTCAATCATCCACTTTAATCTCATATTTCTTCTCAAGTACCAGATTTACTTTAGCTACTGGATCATCCAACACTTTCTCCAAGCAAAGGGATATTGACATTGTACCTTCTTTTGGGTTCACTTCAGTAGTACAGGGAAATTTACTTGGCTCACTTTTAGTTAGAGCCTTAGCCAATTGGCCTACTTGTCTCTCCAAACTTTGAATAGAAGCTTGTTGAGATTGAGCTATTTGCTCCATTTTCTGCATATATTGCAACATCATGTCTTTGACACGCAGTTTCTTTTCTTGAACAAGTGGAGGCAAATACTGAGATCTCAACAGTTAACCTGGAAACCTAGGTGGTCCCATAATGATGATCCCTTGATTCTTCATGATAAATTAGGGAGATTTCTCCACCACTCATTATATCTATGTATTGGAAAAGAGGTCATTCATTTGCTGCAATTTTGGTCCACTATATACTCTAGCAAATTTCATATCTTCCAGCATAGCAGGGACTCTCTGTTGCAACAGTCTGCACTTGTATGCCTCTACGTATTGCAATTAGAATATGGTTATAGAGACTGAGTTTTGCCTTTTATCAATAACTGCATCTGATGCATCTAACAACTCAATTCGGCCACTTGTGAACCCAATTCCTTAGAAATTTATCTTCTTGAGAATCACTAGAAATAAACTCATGTATTGCAACTAATTCTTCTAGAGTTTTATCATCAATGTACCCTCCTGTTGCAAAATATATCATATTTTAATCATGAAAGTTAGCCCATCATAGCAAAACTGCATTTATAGAGCCAAAGGATACTGGTGACGAGGAGATTAAGTAAGCAGTAATTTAAATCGTTCCCAACCTTCGTAAATAGGTTCTCCCTTCATTTGAGTAAAGAAGCAAATCTTTTTCCTTAGATCTATAGTTTTCTGCGGAGAGTAGTACTTGATCATAAAGATATTGTAGACATCTTTCCAAATTCTCAAGGACCCCTCAGGTAAGTTTAGTAGCCAAGAATTAATACAGTCCTTGAGACAATAGGGAAAATACCTCATTCGCAGGTCATCTTTCAATATCCCATGCAATGGAAAATTCTACACCACAGAGTAAAATTTCAAGTAAAAGATAATGGGTCTTCATTAGTTAGACCGAGAAAAACAGGAATCATATTAAATTCAAGGTCATGAGCTCATAATTCCTAACCCAATCACTCAGCCAGATACAGTGTAGGGGAAGCGGCTATAATGCGACATTAGATGTCCCTCAGATGAAGTTTAGTAGGTGGAGCTAGTGGTGGATTTGATTGTTAGGAATGTCAAAAACCATCTAAACCAAGGTACCTAAGAAAGAAAATAAAAATGAAAGTGAAGAAATAAAAATAAAAAGAAAAGACAAAATAACAAAAGTAGAAAAACTTAGCACCATACCTAGCAATAGTGCCAAAAACTTGATCAATAAATTCCTGCTAGTGCATAAGGTCGATCATAGTAATAATTCATCTATAGTATTCTAGGGATCGAACCCACAAGAGCGAGTTAATCTTCTCTAGTTTAATTATTATGAAAAATAATAAAATTCAAATTGAAAGGATTTTTACTTTTTTTTTGTCAAATGGTAATATCATTTATATTAATATCAACACTTGATAGTACAAGTATTAAGTACAAAAAAGAGCCACTGCCCTTCTATCATTCTGTGCTAATTGTACTAGCCATTAAGGGAAGCTCCCTTCCCATATCACCTCATTTACCAGTTGAGTTGCAAATTTTGCTAGTTAGTGGCTGCATGTGTTTCCTTCCCTATAGATGAATGAGAATGAATGTTTCAGAAACATCTGCTCCAAATCTAGAATGTCTTCTAAGATTGATTGAGCTATCATTGGTGTCTCTGCTCTTGACTTTGTCTATTAGACTCTTATAATCCGATTGCCCAATGATGTTGTTCTATCCAGCTTCATGAGCCTTACTCCTTTAGTAAGGCCCATCTGACTGCCAGTACTTCCTTGTCTAATGGTACACCATTTTTTTGTTCTCCTCTTGCCCAAACCTTGATGATCTTCCCTTGCCAATCTCTTGCAATAACTCTAATACCTGTTCTTGATTTGTGTGGGGAGATGGCTACGTTCGTGTTGATTAGGAATGACCCTAAGTTTGGTGGATTCCACATCTTTTGGGCTAGGTGTTGTGTTGTTTCTGTAATGTTCATTCTTTCCTGTCCTTCCGTAGCTTCCTTGAACTCTGTCCAATGCTGTTGTGCTAGTTGTACAGCATGCCATTCATCTTGTTTCCTGTCATTGAACTGCATCATGTTTCCGGCTTTTTAGATTTGCCAGAGGATGTTGATCGTTAACTTACATAGTCCTGTTCATTCAATCTTTCTCTTGCTTGCAGTATTCCTTACCACGATCTCCAGAAATCTGCTTGTAGGTCTACTAGACCATCCTATTTAATAGGAGCTAGCTTCCATATCATTTGTGCATTGTTACATCTGAAAAATAAGTGTTCCACTATTTGTGGCTCCTTCTCTCAGCACTTACACCATATTTCTCATTTGCCAAATCTGCTGTGTATTTTTTCATTCACTGGCAAACTATGTGATAAGCATTTCCACATGAAGTGCTTTAGTTTATTTTTTACATTTAACCACCACAGTGACTTTCAGACCTTTCCTTTAGTACCATCCCAACTTGTCTGTCCTCCGTTCACCCTTGTCATTTTAGCATTGTGGTTTAATTACTTTGCTAGGGCTTATCCTGATTTGATAATATATACCCCAGATTTTTGAAAAATTCCACACCCACCTGTCCTTCCTCTGGTATATGCTAAGGGCGATACTTGCTATTTTCTCAGCTTCATGTGTGCTAAAGAGTTTTGATAGCAACCTTTTGTTCCACTTCCCTTCTTCTAGTAGCACACTTACCCAATGTATATAGGTATTACTATCCCTTTGGGATTTTAGGATACCACCCTCTACTCCTGTAATCCACCTGTCACACCATATCTCAACGTTTCTCCCATCTCCAACTCTCCACCACATCCCTCTCTATAGCAGATGCCTTGTACTTGCAATGCTTTTCTAAACCCAGGGTGTAGCTTTAGGTGGTTCTCTTTTCCAATCTGCCATTCCCTTAATGTATTTTGCTTTCACCACTCTGCTCACTAGTAGGTTAGGTTAGCTTATAAGTCTCCATAACTATTTGGCTAGGAGAGCTGTATTGAAATGTTCCAACTCTCTGTATCCCATTCCTCATTCCTCTTTTGTATCTACCAGTTTGTTCCAACTTACCCAATGCATTCTCCCCTCCTGGTCAGTTCCACGCCACTAGAATGATGCAATTTTCCTGTAGATCTCCTTGCATAATCCTTTTGGTAACTTGAAACAAGACATGGTATAGTTGGGTAGGGCCATTAGGATAGATTTCATTAGAATGTCCTTGCCGGCTAAACTCAAAAGTCTATTCCTCCAACACTGGAGTTTGCTGTTAATGTTGCTCTTAACATAGCCAAAAACTTGATTCTTGGTTCTGCCAATGACCATTGGCAACCTAACGTATTTGCCACTGGTAACCTCCCTCATACTTCCTAGTTCTTTGCATACTTCAATCCTTATTTCTATGAGAGTGTTTCTACGGTAGAATACAACAGATTTTTCAAAGTTGACTTTTTCGCTAAAGGCTGCTTCATATTGGCTCAGAATTTCCTTGATTACTCCAGCATCTCTACGGCTAACTTTACAACATAAAAGGGCATCATCTGTAAAAATAGATGAGACATAACAGGACCATTTCTACTTATGCTAATTCTTGTGATACCTCTCTCTCTGATTGCCCTATCTATCATATTAGAAAACACCTCAGCATAAATCAGAAAAAAATAAGAGGATAGAGGAACCCCTTGTCTAATGCCTTTAGTAGGTCTAACTAGTCCCACCTTCTGACCATTAAGGTTAAAGGAATAAGAGACAGAGGAAAGACAATCCATCACCCATTGGATCCATTTTGGGCAAAAACCCATTTTAAACATTAGCGTACCAATATAGACCCATTCTACCCTATGATATGTATTGGACATGTCTAGTTTGATCAACATGAAACCTTCCCTCCCTCTCCTCTTGTTTTTAAGAAATGCATTAATTCATGAGCAAGGATCACATTGTCTAGAATCTACCTCCTTGGAACAAAAGCTGACTAGGAGGCACTTGTGCAAAATGACTGCGCTTTTTTCAATCTTTTGGCAAGAATTTTTGCAATTATTTTATACAAAACATTACAAAGACTAATGGGTTTAAAGTGAGTCAAGTTAATGGGATAGGTAACTTTGGGATCAGGGTGATCAAGGTTTCATTGATGGCCTTAAGCAAGTGACCACCATGAAAGAAACTTTTAACTGCATTTACAACATTAGCTTGTATGACATGCCAGAATTTTTGAAAAAAATATGGGGACATACCATCAGGGCTCGAGGCTTTGTCTGGGAGCATGGAGAACACTGCTTCCTTAATTTCTGCATCATCTACTGGTTTAATCAATCTTGCATTCATTTGACTGGTTATTGAGCAAGGGACACCCTCTAGCACCACTCCCAGATTGTCAGGGCCTATTGATGCAAAGAGATTCTGGTAGTAACTCACTAACTCCTCCTGTATCTCTTTCTCTATGTTGCACCAGTTTCTATCTTTCTTCTGTAGGGTTGATATTCTGTTCATCCTTCTCCTGTCCCTAACAGAAGCATGGAAGAGGGCTGTGTTTCTATCTCCCTCTCTTAACCATTTGACCCTTACTTTTTGTTGCCAGAACTCTTTCTCCTCTTTGTATGCTTGTCCTAATTTTCTCTTCAATTCTTTCACCAATCCCATCCCCTGGTTTTTTCACCTTGTTGAACATTTCCTATATTTGTTCCTTTAAGCACTTGATTTTTAGGTCAGCATTGTTCTTATTTCTCTAGTTCCACTCCAAAATTGTAACCTTGTAGGCTTTGATTTTCCTTGGTGGTTCACCTCCTATGCTTGAGAGATTACCCTCCTTGCTTTCTCATTAAAGAACCACCTTTTTGTCAAAATTGAATCTCTTTTTCCATTTTTAGTGATTTGGCTCAATATCCAAAAGCAGCACACAATGATCAGAGGCCTCTTTATGAATATGTGTGCATTTGGCTCATGGGAAAGTTGAGCACCATTCTGGGGATCCTAGACACCTATCTAATCTCTCTTGCACTTCTCCTTCCTTCTCCCATTGGTTGCTCTAGGTCTACAGGATTCCTTCATACCCCAGATCAGGCAGTTCATTGCTCTCTATATAAAATGTCTAAAGTCAACAAAGCTACTGTTAGATCTCCATCTTTCCCCCCACTTCTCCTCATTTGATACTATATCATTAAAATCCCCTACTATGACCTATCTATCCTATTTCCTACTCTTTTCCCCAATCTGGATCCATTGTTCTTTCCTGATCTTTTCATCTGTGCTTGCATATACCCCAATGAACCACCACAGTTCCCTGCTATCCTGTTCCTCAAAACAAGCCTCTAACATAAAGTCAAAGGCTTTTATATGTGTGATCTTAATGTTGTTGTTCAAAAATAAGGTTAAATCACCTGCTTGCCTGTTAGAATTCACTACATATGCACTGTCATATTTTATTTTGTTTTTACTTTTTTCATAAAGTCTTTCTGGTTTTTTGTTTCACAGAGGAAAACAATATGTGAGAAGTGGAGGTTTAAGACCTCATTTAGCTGGGGAATTGCCAAAATGCTGTCAATACCTCGGCAATTCCACACTGCAACCTTCATTTATCAAGTAAAGGCCTTAAGGGGGTTAGCCTCCAACTCCCATCTAGTTTTAAAGAACATTCCACTAACCTTTGCCAGTTTTGCCTCTTGCATCATTAAAACATCCCCTTCTGTCATGATTTCATCTTCATCTCCTGTTCTAGCTTTCTTTTTTCCAGTAATTTTGCTATTGCCTATTTCATTGTGTACTTCTTTCAGGGGGGTTTTTCTGCTTCTTGTGCACTGCTTCCTTTTCCCTTGAGATAAACTATGTCCCTAGGTTATTGGAGGTTCATTTTCCTTGTTAACTTTTACTTGAAACTCCATTTCCATATCAGTTTCATATTCCTAATTCTGTTCCTTCCACATGCTGTTCGTGTTTATCTTCTGTTGAGTCTCTTCTGGCTGTGATTCCATTTGCCGATTATTGGTAATGTCTCCCACCAATGACTGGTCATCAGAATCTTTCCCTGGGTTTGTACCTAGAGCTCTTTTTTCATCCTATTTGTCAACTGTTGACTTCTCTCTCCCTAGTTTTGTCTTTACTTGACCCTTTCTTGTCCTACCTATTGAGTCCCCTGAATCTTTCCCTTCCCTCTTTATTACTACTCTTTAATTTTTGGTCTAAGACCCCCAAGGCTGTGGCTTTTCCCACACTTCCTCTAGATTTGCCCTCCTTCATCCCATACTCCATTGCACTCTCTTTGAATGGCTTTAAGGCTACCATTGATAGGTTCACTTCTGGACCTTTTCTCAGGGGTAAAGTCATAATATTTCCTGTCTTTATCAATGCACCGTATTGTTCCTCTCTCTAGTTCTTGTTGCTAAAGATACTTTCCTGGCAGTTCTTGTCACCATACCCTATAATCCCACATTTGTAGCAAAAGTCAGGACATTTCTCATACCGAAAATTTTGCCTAGTACGCCTTTTCCCCCATTTTGACTATGGTCCCTCTCACAAGTTGTTTGGTCACATTTATGTCAACTAAGAGCTTCACGTGTCTTCCAACTTTTCCCCCTCCCCCCAGTGGAATAATCACTTCTTTTATCGAGTTGAACACCTCTCCTAACTTGAACCTTACAAATCTGCTCAACCAAAGAACTAGTAAGTTCCATACGTGCATCCATAGATAGGCTGATGTAAAAGCTGAGGGATCATGTTCCATCCCTTTTCCCCAATGTTTCACTACCAGGAGTTGATTGTCCATAACCCACGGTCGCCTATGAAGAGCTTTTTCATTATCAAAGTGGAACTGGAAAGTGTTTGCCTTGAACTCTATCACCCTTAAGTTCCTAGGGTAACCCCATACATGATTTGTGAAGTTTTTAATCCCACTGAAGTTTTCTGTCTTCTTTCCATTGTATTTTCCTATAAGACTTAGTCTACATTCTTCAATACTCCTTTCTATATCTTCCTCGTTCAGATCTACTCCTTTCGTCTCAGTGGAGGAGAGATCAAATTTTTGAAAAGCTACTTTAAACCCCTTTGTCATGGCTGTGATGCTAATGGTGACCCTTTATAATAACCAATGATATACATGAGATTGATAAACCTGCAGAACAGAAATTAAGCAAACAAAGAGCAGATAGTTAGAAAGTTGAAAAAAAGTAAAGACCCAAGGCCAAGATCCAAGCTAAAGTAAAACCATAAATCCTTCAAACCAAAATTAAAAAGCGCGATCCCTAAGTCATACTACATTGAGATGATCTAAAACAGACAAAGATATAGTTGAATTAAATAAGCTTGGCGGGATTTGTGAGCAAGATCCCTGGGTTTTTTAATTTGAGTAAATTTGTGGGGGAACTCCTATGAACAGGAGATAGGCTCTTAAAAGGAGAAAGATAAGCTCTCACAAGAGGAGAGAGACCGCTACTCCTACCTAAGTTAAAGGATTTTTACTCACTAGTCAAGAAATAGAATAAATAATTAAATCAAATAAAATAAAGGTGAGAAAATAATTGGCAAGGGACTAGGGTATTAGATCTTGATCCAAAATTTGAATTAATTATCTAGTTATTTTCTTAACAAACTAAGAACGTATCACATGCAATTATCTTAGATTATCTCCTGATACATTTAAGTTGTGTCTAATTACATCTCACGTCTCTCTCAAGGTCATAAATATTTAATTAAAACCTATAAGATCTTAGATGACGTAATTATATCATACATATCTTAATATACTATCATGATTAGATTAAGTATATTTTTCTATCTAGTACACGATTGTATATCCCTTCACAATTCAATACAAATTTTAAGAGCATTTATATAGTGGCCAATCACAAACATGTAATTAAATCAAGATAAATAAATCAAGACAAAAGTTAAGAATTTAACTAAGATAAATAATCAAATCTCCTTCACAAAATCCTAACCCCATGAATAATTTAGTTCAACACATTCATAATTAAAAATCAATAATTCAAAGAAAAGATACAATTAAGAAGATACAAGTAAAGAAAATTTCTCAATTTCCCTTACTTTAATCTCTGTTTTGATCTTCCTCTTTGATTTTTCCATGCTTCCTTCTTCATCTCTCAAGAAAATAAGTTGTAAAAAGGATAAACTAATATTAGCCTAATGTTTTCTCACCCTAAAAATGTCCTAGATAGACCCTAATTATAGTTTCTTAAAGTAAAATGGAGGAGAATTGAGCTTATTGGAGTTAAAAAATAACGTTTTCAGGCATTTTTCCAATGAACTCTAGCATAAACTCTGGCCTAAACTCTAGCGCCCAAGTTGGAATTGGAGAAACTCCAGTGTGATGACCAAACTGATAGTCAGCACTGATTATAACTGATCCACAAATGGATTGCTTGAATCCATACACAAAATCCTCTTGGAAACAAAAAAACTCTATCAATGAAGCCAAATCTGCTCTTGCACACTCTTGCTCAAAACTTAAAAACTGTAGCCTTTTTGAATTAGATTTTCAATATCATATGAATCATGTCATTTGGTGGTTTGAACACTGAGATATGCCCAAAATACTAAGAACAAATTAGAAGAACATAGAAGCCAAACTATGCTTCAGTATTTTGGATTTTTTGACTATGAAAACATGAGAAATGGACTTCGATGTCCCACTTGTCACGGGTTGCTTAATTTTCTATAAGCACTCACATCATGTGGCACTAGCAGTTATTCAACACTTGAGCTATGAACGCCTTGATTCTCACTTGGCAATACCCCTTATGTAAGTCAAGTTTGGACATGATTTTCGCTAGTTGAAGATGGTCGAACAAGTCCCCGATAAGGAGCACAGTATACTTATGCTTTACCGTCATCTTGTTGAGTGCCCTATAGTCATTACATATACTCAATATCCCATCCTTCTTGCATTAAAAGAGAATGGGTGCACCAAAGGGGCTCTTGGAGGGAGTTATGGATTGGGACTCCTAAAGCTCCCCAAGTTGCTTCTGTTGACCTTGATTCCTAACTTTTGATGATTACAAAACAAATGGATGTTGCTAACATCTCCTCAAAGGCTTTTTCAGAAATGAAACAAATCAGATTCAAAGATTAAGCACATTTGAAAAAGACAGAGTATGCTGAACCTGTCGGACGCTCAAGAAAACAGTACCGGACGTCCAATAATCATTGCACAACTTCGAACGAATGCTTCGGACGTCCAATAGGATCCTTCGAAGTCGACGAATCTATCGGACGCTGAATATGTCTCTACCGGACGTCCGATAGAAACAAGATAATTTCTCAAATCTCTTTGTCTGCTGTCGGACGCATAATACAGGGCTATCGGACGTCCGACACTCCAACTGCTAGTTGACTCTTCAGCTACTTTCTATCCGTTTGAAGCACTAATGAGGCACTTTCTTGATCTTATATAAATAGTGGTTGGTCAGATACTTCAAACAACTTTTGCACACTGAAGATACAAAAGATCTAGAGTGATTTTAGTGAGAAAATACTCATCAAAGAAGATTTGTAGTCTTAGTGGTGTGAGGTTCATTATAAGCTTTTCATTTGTGAGTGAATCTTTCATGAGTGTAGCTCTGTGAGGGTTGTCCTGAGGGATAGTAAAACGTCCTAGCTAGACCGAGTGGTGTTCGGGGCAAGGAGGAGGTGAACCTTCCTTTGTACGCAAGAGTGATTGTAATTCATCAATTTGAAGAAGCTTATTTGAATTAATCTACAAGCTCAAGAGGAGCTGTGTAGTTAATTGGTTTGCAATTCTTTCCCTTTTATTTACTTATTGTTATATTGCGATCTTTTAATTGCTTATCGATTGGCTTTTCGATTGATTGTATTCGATCCTTACAGCTTCCCTAACTCTTCCTACACTTAATCTTTAGATTCTTCTATTGAAGGTTAACTCTTATATACAAAGTTTTAAACTATTCCACATGGCTCTTGAACAACTTAAAGTGATTCGAAAAGCCGTAAGGATTTCTACATACTTCTAATAATATTTGGAAGAGCCTCCATGCATCGCCAAACCACCATGGCTTCCTATTTAATTGTTACAATAGGGTGTGCCTCTATTAATGGTCCTGATTTTTTGCTAGTATCTCTATAGTTAGTAGTGCATGTCTGGTTAGCCACGGACAAACATAAGCAAACCATGTCATCCTCCCCCATTCAAACAAGGCATCATCCTTGATGCCTTAACTAGCTTTATGCACCTGCATGAGCTCCTCAAATTACCACAACTTCCAGAATGATTCCCAACGTATTTTGGACTCCGGTAGCCCACACCATCGCACTAAGTACTTTTTTGATGGTACGTGATTCTTATGTCGGACAATACGATCATCCACAATCTCTTTAGCAACATTATCGTACTCGTCTCTCATACCCGTGGGTGCCCTCGTTGACACATTCCTTAACGGATCGTGTGGTTCTTGGTAAAACTTGAAAGACCGAGTAGAGTCAGGATAGTGTTTCGGGCTATTCCACCTCATAAGTTACATTTTCCACTTTCTTTAGCACTATGAATAGTCTCTCATATTGTCTCATGCGATCCTTGTGTACCCCATGAATGGGTCTGTGTTGGTAGAGTTTCACCAATACTTGGTTCCCCTCCTTGAATTCACGGAACGTGCATTTGTGATCGGTCTACTTCTTCATCAACTGATGGGCCTTCTCCAAGTATAGCTTAGCCATTTTTGCTCTATCTTACCAATCCTTGGTGAACCGATATGTGAAAGGGCTACTGCCCTTATAGCCACCAACAATGTCCTTTGAGGGTTGAGCTGGTACTCAAGCATGATCTCGAGCAGACTCTTGTCGATACTCTCATTCTTTTGCAAGTTGAAACAAAATTGAGCAATATCAATAAACTTTGTCCAATTCACTTGATTCACCGCCACATTGTGTTGGAGGTAGACCTCTAGCACGTTATTCACTCATTTCGTCTATCTATTCATTTGCGGGTGCATTGTCGTAGGCATTTTGAAACCTGAACCAAACAAACGAAACAACTCTGTTTAGAACCTGCCCGTGAACCGTGAGGGATCAGCCACTATTATTGCTGACAAGTCCTAATACTTGATGACATAGCCCATGAAGAGTTTAGCTATCACCTTTGTCGTGCATTCCTTTGGGATCGAGATGAATGTAGCATATTTGGATGGTCAGTCCATAATCATGAGCATGTTTGTGCATCCCTTTGATCTCGACAACCCTACTATGAAGTCCATAGAGACGCTTTCCTATATGCGTCCCGGGATTTGCAATGGTTGTAAGAGTCCAACGGACGGCTTGTTCTCCACCTTGTCTTGTTGGCACACAAAACAAGTTCGCACATACTCATCTACGTCATCCCTTAAATTTGGCTACTAATACCATTTGCACATGAGGAACAACGTACAATGTGTGGCTGGATGACTAATGTATTGGCTGTCATAGCATTCTTTAAGGATGTATCTCCTCAAGTGCCCCAGTCCGGCACATAGATGCACTGGCCCTTGATGTAAAAGATCCCGTCCTCAAGCCAGATCATATTTGTCTTGCCTTTCTTGGCTAGCTCCATAAGCGTTTGTGCCCGTTCATCTTGTTGAAGACCCTCCTTAGTGCATTCCATGAGTAGCCCCTCAGTCATATACCTGGGTGTGACAACGTTCTTGCGGCTAAGGGCGTCGGCCACAATATTCAATTTACCCTGATTATACTCGAGCTCGTACTTGAACTCAGCTAAGTAGTCTAGCCATTATGCTTACTTGCTAAAGAGTTTCTTTTGCGACTGATGATAACTCACTGTTCTATTGTTCATTTTGATCTTGAACGGCATGGCGGCCTTGAGGTAGTACTACTCCCAAACCCTTTAACAATGCAAGACCGCTAGCATCTCCTTCTCATGAGTCAACCACTGCTTCTCAACGTCGCTAAACTTGTGGCTCTCATAAGTAATAGGATGGGCCTCTTGCATTAGAACCCCTCCAATGGCCAAGTCAGATGTGTCAGTATGCACCTTGAACTGTTTACCAAAGTTAGAAAGTGCCAACACCGATTCCTTCATTATTGCATCCTTCAAAGCCTCGAGTGTTACTTGGCACTCGGTCATCCAACTCCATGCATTGGCGTTCCGCAACAAGTCGATTATCTAGAGACTAAGACTTAGTGTAGAATTCTCTAGAAACATGTAAAGTTTTCTTAGTTTGGCTATAAATAGGCCAAAACCCCGCATTTGTAGATTATCTTGTACAAGTGTTTTCAAGAGCAATACAAGCTTTCCTTAACCTCTAACGTTTCTCTTCTTTGCTCACTAGTTTTAGGTTCCGCACAATTCCGCGCTCTTAGAGGTTAAGTTGAACTAGCAAGGCATTCATAGCTTAATGCCATTGTTGGGGACAATGCTTAATTTTTCTACTTTAGTTATTTTTTATTTTATTTTTATCTTATTTTACTTCTAGTTCTTCATTCTTAGTTTTAATTTTTCTTACTTAGGTACTTGGTGTATGACCCCGATCTCAAAAAGGTGACTTGGAATTTGACTTGAAGTCGAGAAAATAGCAAAGTACTTAAGGAAGCAAAAACGTCTATAGGAACAGGCTTAGTAACCATCTTCACTAGGATTTCATAGTACCTTAGAGATAACTGAGCCGAGTAGTTTTGACGAAGAAGAGATGGCTAAGGAGAATAGAAATAATGCTAATAATTAACAACAGGTAGTTCAACCACCTATCAGACTTCGTTTTCAGGACATCCAATGTCTTATAACTATGGCTTCTCCCTATTGCATTCACCTGAGTAAAGGGGTGAGAAATTATGAGTTTAAAATGGTACACTTTAGCATGTTGCTCGCTTTTCATGGTTTGGCCAATGAAGACCCGCTTTCTTTCATAAGGAAATTTTATTTAGTGGTGCAAACCTTCCCTTTGAGTGGAGTCTTAGAGGATGACTTATGAATAAGGTGCTTCCCTTATTGTGTCAATGATCGTGCAAAGTCTTGGTTATTTCATCTACTTGAAGGATCTTTGAGAACATAGCAAGATATATATAACATCTTTATGACCAAGTACTACTTATCTCAAAAGACCACCGATTTAAGGAATAAGATTTACACATTTTCACATATGAACGGAGAGCTAATACATGAAGCATGGGAGTGATTCAAGTTGCTACTCTATCAATGCTCTCACCACCAATATTCATTAGCATTGCAAGTTCAACTTTTCTATGATGGGTTGACCTTAACAATCTAGAATATGGTGGATATAGCTACAGGAGGATATATTCGTGATACAACTTCAAAGGATTTAATTGCTCTGTATGAATTGCTGGCTAGTAATTCTCAACAAAAGGCAATTTGGGGTAAGAGAGTAGGAGTGCATGAAGTGAATGTGCCACAGAATTTGAGTTCACAGGTTGCTGAATTGAATCATTAGATGCAACTGCTTTTAAATCGGGTAAGTCAATCTAAGGAACTGTGTGCTTATTGTCATATATATGGGCATTTGGCTATTGATTGTTACAATAGAGAACTTACCACCATGCTAGAATACATCAATTCATTGGAGCATACAGTGGACAAAAATTTCAACCATGGAATGATTCTTCTTCCAATACATTTAATGAATGATGGAGAAACCATCCCAATCTTTCTTGAAAGAATCAAGGGATCAGCCTTATGGGACCACCTGGGTTCCAACATTAACAGCCAACTTCTCAATTTCCTCCCCAACCTGCTCAAGATAAAAAGCCTAACCTTGAAGAGTTGATGTTGCAATACATGCAAAAGGTGGACAAAATGATGAACCAATTCGACAGCCTTGCCCAATCTCAACAAGTATCCATCCAAAATCTTGAGAGGCAAGTTGATCAGCTGGCAAAGGCAGTAGCTAAGAGAGGCCCAGGAAAATTGCCCAGCAATATTGAAGTGAATCCTAAGAAAACTACTAAGGCTATGACCCTTTGTTCGGGCAAAGTATTGGATGATCCTGTTATTAAATCCAAAACTAAACCAAGTGAAAAGCAAGCTAGGAGCAGAATTGTTAATGAAAGTGAAGGAACTGTAGATATGGAGAATAGTTTAGGTGAAAAGACTCAATGTGAAGATAATCAACATATAAAAGCGTCTAAAGTGAAAGTTTATGTGCTGCCCATCCTTTTTCCTCAAAAGAAGAGGGTAACTGACGAGCAATATCAAAAGTTTGTGGAGATACTCAAGAAACTTCAAATGAACATGCCTTTTTCTGAAGTTCTTGCTAATATACCTATGCATGCAAAGTTTTTGAAGTGCATAGTGTCTAGTAAGAAGATGTTGGAGGACTTTGCAATGGTGTCACTTACCAAAGAGTGTAGTGTGGTGGTTCAAAATCGTCTTCCTGTCAAGATGAAAGATCTAGAGAGTTTTACTGTACCTTGTCAATTTGAAAATCTTTTATTGATAAATGCCTATTTGACCTTGGATCTAGTATTAATTTAATGCCTCTATCATTTTTTAGAATATTAAAGTTTGCCAATTTGGTGCCTACTCAAGTGGTTTTACAACTGATTAACCAATTAGTGCGTTATCTAATGGGAATTGTAGAAGATATGCTAGTAAAAGTTGGTAAATTTTCTTTTCTTGTTTATTTTATTATTCTTGATATGAAAAACGATATTTCTATGCCTATTATCCTTGATATAGAGTTTTTAGGTACGAGGGGAGCTAACATAGATTTACTTGAAAAAAAATTAACTTTAATGGTTGGTAAAGAAAAAGAAGAATTTAATGTCTTTGAACCTTAAAGTACCCTTCGTATGAGGAATCTTGTTCCTATATTACTGCGACTAACAATTTGTATAGTGAAAAATATATCTTAGAGTAGGATATAGGATTTATGCCCTTGCATGATCATTCTTCTTTGGCGGTTTGGAAATATAATGTCGATGTGAAAAATTATGCAGTACTACAGGTATATAAATTAGAGGATGTGCGAATGTTTGAACCATTTCATCCGCCATAATCGCATTTGCCTTGTTTAGCTGAAAACGTTAAATTTAGCGCTTCTCGGGAGGCAACTCGACTTTCTTTTTAATTTTATTTAATATTTTCCTTATTTTTGGGATTAGTGGTGATGTTAATGTAGGATTTTATTTTCTTTCAAGTTTGGGTTATTAGATGGTGTGTTTAAGCCCTATTTATAGTGTTCACTTGTTCTTTTTGTTTCGATAAGATGGTTCTCTTGAGATTGATTATTGGACGGTATTTAGTAACTTTCTTCTCACCCCATTTAGTCATTGGCACTTCATTAGTTATTAGGGGAGTTTCACTGTCATCTCTTTTCTTATTATTTGTTCTTTATATTTTATTCCAATATTGAGAATAATGTTGTTTTAAGTGTGGGGGAGGAGTAAATAGGTGAAGTGAAATTTTTGAATTTTTGGGCTAAAATTTTAGGCAATGGCTTATATTTTGCGTATTATTATTGTTAAAGAATTATATTTATAAATGTGTTAACAGTTAAATGGTGTGGCCTTAAAAGAATTCGTCGGTGAATATTTGGTATTTTGAAACTTTTACAATTTTTGGCTGACTTTCTTAGGTATTGTACATATTTTTCTAGTATTTTTCTTATGAATTTGGCCTAATTATTAATCTTGATTCTCCATATTATTAGGATATGAAGTGGACTTTTGTGTTTATAGTTGTGCCTAAAAGCTTATGTTAGTTTACGTTATTAATTTGGACTATATTTCGCTAATTATCATTGCCTTGTAATCGGGGGTCTTCATTAAGTAAATATCAACTTTCATGTCAAAAAATGGCGATTGCTATAAGTATGATTCTTTAGAGGTGAAAGTTGAGTATTCGGACTTCTTCATTTGGGAGATGTCTGAGTTCGTGTCAAAAGATTTGAACGGAAGAGAATTAAGTAATTCCCTCTTGTTAAAATATGAAAAAGCTTAAGTGTGAGGAAATTTGAAAGAAAAAAACAAAGAAAAGGAAAAAAAAGAAGGAAAAGATTATAATATTAGCCTATGGATCCTTGTAATTCTATGTTTGAGATTTTGTTTAATGGTTGGGCTATTTGCACAGAAATGTTTGTTAAATATTTTATATATTTAGTTTGATTAGTCGGAGTTGAAAGGGTTAATGGTTTTGAAAGCTAACTGAAGAAATGTCCCTTTGGTTTTTCACTATTAGTGTTTGACACTTATTTAGAATGGTTGCTATAACCATAATAAATCTTAAATATAGCCATTGATTGTGTTTAATAGATTTTGTTCTTGTATTTGAGGACAAGCACAGACTAAATGTGGGGGAGTTTGATAGAGCATAAATTGTAGTACATTTATATGTATAAGTTGCTAGTTAACTATGCTATTTGAACTTTATCTTGAGTAAAAACTACTTAGTTTTACTCTTATATTGTTCTAATAGGTGAAAAGTTCAATTGGAGAGAAAACGGACTAAAAACGTGATGCAAAGAAACAATGGAAGAAGAAGAAGTGAAGAGGAAGAGGTTTTACAAGATTGACATGTATCAATATTTTGGCAATAGCTTGAACTACCAAATTATATTGAGATAATTTTTTATTCATTTTGAAGTTAAAAAAATTAGCTACGATTCTTATGCAGACATGAGGTCCACTTTTCACATTTTCATAGTCAAAAATTCAAATTATTGAATGTATTTGTGCTGCAATGCTCTTCCAACCAATTCTCAATATTTTAGGTGTATCTCAATGTCCAAACCTCCAAATGACTTGATTCTTATAGAGTTGGAAAGCTAATTCAAAGGACTACAATTATCATATTCTGTACAAATGCTAATTTGGCCTTTTTTATGGAGTTTTTGGCACTCAAAGAGGATTTACACACGGATCCTTAGAGATTCGTGAGCAAATCCATGACCGGTGTTGATCATCAATTTGGCCTTCATGCCGGACTTCTTCAGATTCTTTTGTATCTTGAGCTTGGCCCAATGATCGGCACCAAACATTGGCCCAATCATTGGGCCGGACATTATCGAAAAAGTGTGTGAAAACGTGATTTTTCAACTTTAATAAAACCTATTCCTACCCTGATTGGGATACATCTTCAAGAGACTATAAATAAGGGTTCTTTAGATCATTTTTAGGAGATAAAAACATTAGGTTAAGTTTTAGTTCATCTTTTTTACATATTTTTCTTTATAGATCAAGAAGAAAACATGGAAGAATCAAGGAATAACCAACACGAGAATTGAAACTGGACAACTGAGAAATTTTCTTTTCCTTATTCTCTATTATTGTTGTTGTTGTTTCTTAAATTCTTAGTTTTAATTATGATTATGATAAACTAGATTATATCTAACGTTAGGGTTTTGTGAAGGAATTTTGGTTATTTATCTTAGTTAAATTCTTAACTTTTTTCTTGATTTATTTATCTTGATTTAATTACATGTTTTTGTTTAGCCACCATAGACACGCTCTTAGAGTTTGTATTGAATTGAGAAGAAATATACAACCGTGTACTAAATAAATAAACATACTTAACCTAATCAGGAGAGTAGATTAGGGTTTGTATGATGTAATTATATCACCTAAAATTTGAAATGGTTTAATTAAATACTTATGATCTCTAGCGAGACGTGAGATTTAATTAAGCATAATTTAGATGTATTGAAAGATAATCTAAGGTACTTGCGTGTGGTATGTTCTTGGCATGTTAAGAAATTAACTAGATAATTAACTCAAACTCTAGATCAAAATTTGAAATCTTAGTTTTTTGCCAATTGTTTTGTCATCTATATCTTAGTTGATTTGAGTATTTATTTAATTTCTCAAGTAGTGATTGAAACACGCTCTAAGGTTAAATTTTGTTAATTTTATTAGAATAATTAAAGTAAAAAATTAACTCGTCCCTGTGGGTTGGACAGTGAAATATTCTAGGTAATTTATTACTACAATCGGCCCGGTGCTCTTGCAGAAATTCGTGGATCACCAATGTTAGATTAAGGATCTAACAGTACACAGACTGCAGGCTAGTATGAAGAGTATACAAGTGCGGATCCCATGAGAAAAGCTAGTCAAGTTTAAAGACGTTTTAAGTAACTCATTATTTAGACCACAAATTATCATAAAAATTCAGAAAATTAAGAAAACTACTAAAAGACAGCAAACATTAATTATTACAAAAATTGCCGATAATTAAGGATTCTTGCCTAATTATAAATCCCATCTTTGTCAATTTATTTACTTTTGTGTGAACTAAGAAATCCCACTTAATGTCATAATATCTGCTTTTGTTAGTGTATTAACTATATCTAGTCTAAACCTACTTTCGGTATTTTAGGCAAATTAAATATTTATGAAGAGTTTGAGACTGTATGGTTTACCCTTTAAGTGCTTCTCTGTCTTCTTGAGTTACACATTAGAGTTCATGTCTTCGACCCATTAGTATCAATTAATAACTCTTTGTTCGCTAATCAACACCGTAGATGCTTTACAATCAATATCCTTTTTATCGCGAAAATGAAATTCAAAGGCGTAAGATAGCGTGTGGACAATAACAAACAATGAACCAATATTAGTCATAAACTATGGAGTAACTGATTCCATCCTAAACAAGTTAATTAATTAGCTAGACTTAAAGAAAACTAAGAACACAATAAACTTGATAAAAGAAACATAAAATTGAATATAATATTAAAGAGAGAAATGGGTAGAGACACTTATGTCTAGATTTGGTGAAGAGCTCTTTCATTCTTCTTGAAATCTCGACATTATAAGCCAAAAACTAAGAAGAATTAAGTGCTTTAGAAGTTAAAACTATTCCTAATAATGTATGCGAAGTCATCCTCATTGTGTCTATTTTATGGGTAAGCAAAATCCGTTATAAAACAGGAAACAAAGTCCCTAGCTGCGAGAAATTTGTGTCTGCCTTGCACAACTAGCTTATGCAACCGGTTTTGGGGTCTTAATTCGGCACTGAACTGGCTGGAAGTCAACTGCTGAATGTTTCCGTTTAAACCAACCGGTTCTAGGGTCCTTAAATTGATCTAGAGACGGTTGGAAGGTGCTTTGAACCTTTTCGCGCTTTTCTTCTTAGTTTTCATTCAAACTACTGTCTTGTGATTCTGCAACTCGAACACACATCCACTATATCTTTAAACCTTACAAAAACCAAGCAATTAACACCAACTTGATCAATAGTTTGCCATTCTTTTCAAACCACAATTAAGCATAAAACTCTTATAAAAACCCTAAAAAATACAAGACTTTAATACATAAAAGAGTCAACAAATGGACATAAATAGTCATTCAAAGACGTTCACATTTGACACTTAATCATTCTCCCACATTTGAATTATTCATTGGTCTCGAGCAATTAACTCTAATGATATCCCAACCATAACACAAACACAAAGAACTTGCAACTTAAAACAAATGAGTAGCCACCATGTTCATGTTAAAACCCAACCAAGTACTTCATCATACCAAATAAAGGAAAGTTAATTATACTCAAATTGCATATGTCCAATTTCATACATGTTTTTTGGTTCAAATATGCAAGTATAATCAATATAACTAACAACTATTAACAACTTATCTATCAATTAACACACTTAGAACCATATATCTAGCATCAATATAAGTAATAAAAGTGTTCAACTTCTCCACTTTTGCAATTCACTTTCATCTTTGAGACACTCGCCTTTGACGCAAAATGGAACATTTTCCGATACGTGTCTCCGGCTACTTAGTAAGTCTCAGTTCTAATTGCTCTACTTCTCATAATTCAACCATCTTTTTATGTGAAAAGTCAATATTTTTTTGATGAAAATCATCGATTACTAAATATTAAAACCATAAAAGTATTATGAATTATGAACAATGTAAGAAAAAAAATTTGCGAAGAAAATTTCTAAAAACAATACAGGACAAACAAATGAGTTTCTTTTTGCTTTTATTTTTAGGGATAAATTCATAATTCTCCCTTAAGATTTCTGACAATTGCGGCCTCCTCCCCTAAGGTTTGAAAAGTTACACTTACCTCCCTTAATATTAAGAGAAGACTATAATAGCCTTCACAAACTATACAAATTCTAAGTGAAAAGATGTATTTAAAAGAAAAAAAAGGAACTGTTTCTAACATTTCTATTTTTTTCGGTTTAATCCATGGGGTGCTTATGTGGCAACCATGAAGAAGTTTTTTCTCTTTTTAGTATAGTATTGTTACAATTGGTCCTTTGCTGGAGTAAAGGGGAGGAAGATGGACCTATCTAAACTATTGGGAAGCTCAAAGGAAGTTAAATAACCTTCGATTATGGTCCAAAAAATTTTGGAGAGGAAACACAATCAGGAAGGTTCGATTCCCTGACTTGCACCTAGGAGTCCCTCCTTTAGTAGCCAACTGAGCCCTCCTCTAGTAGCCAATTGAGCTAGCTCAATAACCATGAAAAAGTTAATGCATGGTATTTCCCCAATAACTTTTTGTTTCCATAACCATGAAAGAGTTAATGCATGGTATTTCCCCAATAACTTTTTGTTTCCAGCAAAGTCCATATACCAATTCCAATTACCACCATCAGAGCTATTTGAGGAAGTGTTGTTTTAAAAAACAAAATAAAAGTTTGGATGGGTTTAATTCTGGTTATCACCACGGGTCCGGATATGCCTCCAAAATCATATATTACTTACAGGGATTCACTACAAGAAATTTGGCCTTTTGTGACAACATTCTCTGTGACAACATAGAAACTTGTCACAATTGAAGACTTTAGTGACGACACTAAAAGTCGTCATGCTTGATCGTGGGTTCACCCGTCAACAGTGACAACAAGGGATAAGTCGTCACAGTATGGATGGCGCGCAACTATGCAGTCTGGCGGGAGATCACCATTGTGACGACTGGAAAAGACGTTGTCACTGTAGGACCAATTTCAGTGACAACTTTTTAATATCGTCACAGTATGGTGATACGTTCTAAATTAGTGACAACAAGTAGTCGTCACTGTACAAAGCGTTTATTCTCATCCCACTTTCACTAATTCTACTATGTCACCCTAATATTTTCAATATGGCCCATATGTTGTAAATAAATTTTATTAATTCTATTATGGCACCCTAACTTTTGCTTTTTGACCCCATATACCACCTTAATTTTTTCAATATGGCCCATGTGTTATAAATAAATTTTATTAATTCTACTATGACACCCTAAATTTTACATTTTAGCCCCATATACCACATTAATTTTTTGCTATGGCCCATGTGTTGTAAATAAATTTAATTAATTATGTTATTTCACTGAACTTTTATATTTTAGGCCCATATTTGGTAAACTAATCTCATTAACTCTACCATGACACTAATGTCTTTTGCAATTTAGCCTCGTATGCGATAAAGAAAGGTTGTATTAATTCTATTATGGCACCCTATGCTTTTACACATTAGGTTATGTTCATCATTAGCAAAATGAGGAAGGTATTGTAAAAAAAGATGTTTACCTATTTTTTAATTATTCCAAACTTAACTAATAGCTAGTTATAAATTTAAAAAATATTATGAATTCATTATTTAGTTCTCTTGACAATATATAGGATATTACTGATTAACATAATGTGAAAATAATAAGCGGAGAGAATAATAAAATTTAATATGAAATTAAGTAGAAATCTTGACAATTGCATGACTGGAGTTTGTTATGTATTACAATTTACAATAATCAAATTGGATCTATGGTTAATGAATCAGTACTTGTATCAAATAGATTTAGTGTTTCATATATGTATTAGTAAACCATTTTGGTTATTTGATCAACTAAACAGATTGCTTGGTCTTGTCAGACCACACTTCGTGCATAATTGATAACATTATTAAATTGATAACAAAAATATTTGCCTTTAAAGATCTTTTTTTGAATCATAAACATATTTGTAATAAGCCTTTTAGTTTTTGAACATTATTTTTGGTAGAGATCCTAATGTCGAGATGCTTTGATTCAAGTTTTCGACCTTTGCTGAGCTGCTCGGTAAAAATAAAATTTCAAAATTTAGTAAAAAACCTATGTTAATAAAAAAAAGAAAAAAATTCAATAAACATTATTTTGAACATTAATAAAATTTTTAAGAAAATCCTATTTAATAAAATTTTTAGTTTTTGAACATTATTTTGTCATAGAGATCCAAAAAAAATCCTATGTTAGTAAAAAAAATCCAAAAATATTAAAATTTCATATTCTAAAGTTTTAATATTACAAATAAAGTTTTAATACAACTTGTGAGTTAAAAAAGTTCAAAATAATAAACAATCTTAATTACACATAGATGGGAAAAAAAAAGAGATATTAGAGAAGGCGTTATTTTTATAAAGAAAGGTTCAAATAATTTGTACAAAAAAGAATGAAAGCGTTACTTTTTGTGCTAAGTTAAAATGGAAGCGGGAAGCTGAAAATTCAAGGTGTAGAGGCGGGTGAACAAAATGAGATAGAAACGACGTCGTTTTGGGAAGAGTTAAACTAAAACACTCACAACACTTATCATTTCTTCTTTCTCGTTGAAAATTTTCGGACCGCATTTTCTTTCTCTCTCGTTGAAAGTTTCGGACATTATCATCTTCTCCATTTCTTCTTATGCTTTACTGTCATCTCGCTGAAATTATCCACAAAATCACTTTAAATCACCTTTTTCATCCCTAATTTGAGCTACCCAAAGGATTTGGGCAACTTTAGTGACCTCGCAAATAACAAAAATCCCTAGATTGGTGCTGCACTTGCTTTCTGGCAAGAACACAGAAAATTGGCCGTGAATTTTGGGGGAAAGCCAGAGTTCGAAGACTGAATCTTAAGGAAAACAAGAGCTAAGGGAGTGAAGGCATAATTTGAGGTATGTAATCTCAATATTTTCCATCTAATTTCGATATTTTTTTGTCAAATGTAGGTCGGATAGACTGAATCTTGAGTTTATGGGTCAAATTTTCCACTTAAATCTTGAGTATTGGTTCAACTTCGCCGACTCAGGTTTTCCTTCTTTTTTTGGTCATAACTTTTTCGTTCAAATTAATTCAGTTGCTGTTCTTCCCTTCCAATTAATCGTTAACTATGTTCTTTCTTTCTTTCTTTTTTTTTTCTTTTCTTTCTTTCTTATAGATTTATTTACTTAGCATTCTACTTTTCCTTTTGTGCAGACGGCGATAGCCGCTTGACTGGCAATGATGCTATGAAAATTTTCGCCATGTCCAATTTGTCTAGGCCTGAACTCAAGCAGGTATATTCTGTTATGTGTCTGGATGGGGAATTATTGTACGCACATAGTAGGTAGGTGATGTGGATGAATAATTTAATATCGATTATGGAAAGGACCTTCTCTCTCTCTCTCGGAGGAAAAATGTTAAATGTGCGATTGGTCTACTGCTTAAGAAATATTATTAGTATAGTCGATTTGGAGTTTTTTTTAATTGTTTTGGTTATTGGTTTAGTAAGTGAGTCGAAGTGCTAGATTTATGAAATCTGATGTACCTGTATCTGCGTTTTAATTTTATGCACTCCAAAGTGGAAATTGTCAATGTCAAAGGCAGTTTTGATATATTCATCTACCAGCGGAAAACTCTAATTGCCGTTAGGAGATGAAATTGAATTACTAAGACATTGAAGGATTTTACCTTCGAAATTTTTGTTATCTCTCTTTTGCTGTTTACCTTTATTGCATTGATCATCGTCCTTACCAGGGTTTTAGAGCCATAGCGAGCCATATTTCTTTTCAATTGCTGGACTTATGGATTATCCGTTCTCTAGTTTGTTTGACCATTGTGATTGCTACCACAGTTGGTAATTTGCTCTTGAAACATGTTTGTTAGCGTATTTGAAGTGGCAGAGGAGTTTGAATTGAACTCCAGATATGTTGAATCCACAATTTCTTATGGTAAGTGACCTATTATTTTATGTCTTTATTTTTACCCTTGGCATCAATCTCCAGCTTTTTAGTTGTTTCTATGGTTTTGGTTTGGGCTGTATTATCGGTTTTTATGTCTGGTTGTAGTATTGTCCAAATCTGTTTTGATTTATATTGAATTAGTAATGTCTTTAAGATAAATATGCCTCTTTAACGCTGTTATTCTACTCATCCTTGTACTAATGTCTTTGTAATTTCAAATATAAGTTGTCTTGGGAACATTGTTGGCTGCTTTGGTCCCTGTTCTGGGCTTTAATCCGGTCATGGCATCCGAGCATTTTGCTTCATTTTTGGTTAGTTCCAACTGGCTGGTTTTTCTGCCATTCTTGCTTTCTCATTCGCTATTACTGTAGTCAGGGATTCGCTTTTACTTTTTTTATGCTTCTCAATCTTTTTAAATTTATGCCTTATGTTGCTCTTAATCTCTAATTTTACTTTTCCATTCTTGGGCATGTACAGGTGTTTATTATTATTCATGTTGTAGCTCTTGTTTACTATATTAAAGGGATTCTGTCACTAAGAATGTTAAAAGTGGCTGTTACGCTTGTGTTTTCAGTTGGCCTGTAAGTGCCTTTACTTGTAGTTTGTAAAGAAATTTGCTTGTTATATTGTGTAAGTAGTAGCTAAGAGTTTCATAAAAATTTTTTGGTTGACTTAATTACTTGTCATTCAAATTTCAGGGTAATTTGCTGTGCCATGGTGACTGTACTTATAGCATTAGTAGCCTCCAGCCCAACTAAGGGTTGGAGTGGGCGTAGTCTAAGTCTGCTTGATCCGTGAGTCTCTTCTGTCTGTCGAATTCTAGTTGCGAGTTCATGATTTGCTTGGAATCTATCTAAGTAGTTTCAAGGCAAAAGAAGTAACCAAACTTGAAATTTGATGCTTTAACTTTATACATATAGTTCTCTCTAGTGGAGTGGCTACTCATATCCAATCTATCTTGTTTGCAATTGCAGGCATGCTTTTTGCCACTTTCTGATGCAAGCTCCTTTAGCATCCTTTACATAGTTACATTAGTATATTTTTCAGGTGTCATGGTGAGATTAATTTGAAATATGTAAGCTTAATACTATTCTCTCTTGGCTTCCACTATGTTGAGCAACGTTCTCTTTTGCTGTTACAGGTGCCACTAATGCTTGTACTTGGTCCAGCAGTATGCAAAATGCCTGGAATTTCTCTTTTAGGAGCTTTTGATGTTCTTACTCATTCGCTCAAATTTCAGTTGCCTAGTACATCAGAAATTTTTACATCTGATTAGAGAAGGTCTTTGGTTTTACTTGTTGAAGCATCTGTCATTGCTATATTTTTACTAGTTTTGTTGGTTGCGTTCTATGTGGTATGTATGCTTAATTTGGTCTAGTAAAAGAGGAATTCTTTTATCTTTTTGTTTGTTACTAGTTTGCTGCTCATGACTGAGAAAAACCCAATTGTAGCTGTTATGAATGTGGTAGCATTTTTTCCCATAATAAAAAGGTCTTGTCAATGTAATATTTAGACCTTTCTTTTAGTCGTGCCATTCTGAATTACACATTTTTTGCAAATTTAACTCCAAATACTGTAATATAACCTGTGAGTGCTTTCTGAAAAGTTCGCAAAAAGATTGAGATGAAAGCAACACTTAAAAGTTTGGTTGTACTTTTTGGTCCTTATGTTGGATTTCCATGTTGTTCTTTGGCTTCCTGGTTGAGCTCTTCACTATTTACAGATGATTTTTCATGTAGGTTCATTGTGTCTGGGCAGCAGCAGAAGTGTAACGGCCCCACCTCCCCCTAAGGCGAACCAGAGGGTTCGGCGGGCCGCCTGCCCAGCTCTCGCCGGGACTCAGTCGATCACTACACTCACAACTCTAAAGTACGCGTGACAGAAATCAAAGGAAGCGAACAATTCGGAAGCCACCAAGTTAAATAATAACTTACCAAGCCAAAAGATTGTCAAAAAACCCTGCCACTTTTGTTTCTCTTTCCTTTTCATGCTTGAATACTATACTCGTCCAAAACCTCAGTAATTTCAATAACTCCAGGCAACCATAACGAATGAACACGTTGGAAAGGGTAACATGTGTACATGAGCAAACACTTTTATATATATACATGATCACAATTTTACAAATCAAAAGGGAGTTGTTTTCAAAATACATTCAAGGTTTCCATCTATTGAGGAGCTATACAAAAGAATATATATATCCAGCTCAACTCATGCTTCCAAAAGATTTTCCTGTAAGGAAAACAAGGATAACAAAACGGGGTGAGCTATAAGCCCAATGAGGTACCAAAATCAATAACAATCAAGAACCAAGGCACTTCATGCTCAATTAATCACCTAAGTATACCAAATAAGGAGATAAGTAAACAGCTTAAATAGAAAGGATACAGATGGCTCTCAGGAGCCAATTTTTCCGTTGCAGTACTTGATCCGACTATGTTGACCCTCCGTCAACTTCCAAATAAAGAATAACCAGTCCAGTAGAACACCACTTAAACGCCAAATCCCGTTCACCATTCATACCCCTTACCGGGCCCGAACGCCAAATAAAAACAGGAATGGTAATACTCGAGTATACCGGAATCAAGAGTCTCAATACTCAAAGATTCCATAAAACAGGCACCCATGGATTGTCAATTTCCTCGACCAAGCCCTTGCATGGCTCGATTTAATTAACTCCCCATGAGGTTGAGTTCAGGTTTAACAAGGAGGTCGTTGGACACATCCAAACGACGTTATAACATGTAACAAGGAGGTCGTTGGACACATCCAAACGACATTATAACAAGTGCAGGTAACAGGCTCAAGTTCGTAACAAGTACAAGTGATAGATTGCAGTTTGTACCACACAGGCAAGAGAACGAGTGTGATAAAGTACACCCCCGTCTCAATCACACTAAACAGGATTCATAGTCATTCATGTCATAGATTTCAAGTACAGATAACTCAAGTAGCAACAATACAAGGGGGTGGTACACTCACCAGATCAAACAAGAATAGTTTCAAAAGGTTCCTTGCCAAATGTGGTTTTACTCGCTGGCCCCTCCTAGAACAAGCAAGGCAAACACTTAAGACTTGACATTAAAATTGAATCAATGAAATTTGCAAGTAAACTCGGTTACAAGTCCCGTGCCTATCCACATGAACCATTAATGCAAAGACAATGCGACTTCGGAGTGAAAAGGAGTAACAATCGGTCTTAAAGGCATGAACAACCTCAATACCCTACCTATCATAGGTAACCAACTCCAAATTTGAAGTAGAAAATAAATGTACGATCATTACTCGGAAAACAGGATTTTCCAGTTTTGCACAACCCTATAAAAAAAATCGTATCTCAAGTTTTGTAAGTCCAAAATTGATAAAATTTACACCGTTGGAAACTACATTCAAAGGGTTATAACTTTCCAGAAAACACCATCTTAAGAATCAGAACGCAAGTCGGTCAAATTTAAGTCGCAAGGTACTGCTCACCATCACAAGACAGAACAGGTATACAATTTCCAGTTAACTTTGAAAAATCACTATAAATTGCACAGATAGAAACAGCATCTGAAACTTACACGGTTTATAGCCCTATGAGTCTAGGTTAAAACGCAACAAACGGAACTCAATTCCGATACTCCAACATCAAGATATAGCACTTCCTAAGACTGCGCAGGAGCTCTTACGAAAATTTTGACAGCACTTCCTTTAGTTTTTCCTTACTTTTCCAACCAAACCTCAATACCAACTCACTCCTCAATTCACCACAATTTTCCCCCACAAATAACAAGCTATAAAATACCTTTAATTAAGACCACAAGATCCTTCAAGTGCAACCAAGTAAAAGACAAAACTATAAACCCTAAAACTGGAAATTTTGCTACAAAAGCTGAAATTCTTTGAAGACAAGCAACACTAACATTCTCAAGCTCAAAATTGCTCTTATCAACTACCAAATCATGCCCAAACATTAATCACCATTTGAGGACAGAAATTTTGCTATAAAACAGAAATTCACGATACCTCTACTCAACCCATAAATTAAGCTACAAAACTACACATGTAACATCTCTAATCCACTACTTTGCAAGCATAAGAAGTACAAGGAAATTTCTAGATAGTTTACCTTGAAACTTAAGGAGAAATGATAGCTTAGAGCTCCAACTCCAAAACTCACTCCGCCAATCCCTTAAACCCCTCCTAGCTAGCACTTGTATGGAAGGAATTAGAAATCAAATGGTGAAATCTCAAGATTGAAGCCAAATTTGAAGTTAGGAAAAGAGAGCTTTGCTTGGTCTTTTCTCTCAAAAGCCACGGTTGAGCAAGGAAGAAATGAAGATATTTGTGACCCAAAACAAGATAAGAAGGAAGAAAAATCGCCGGTCAAAGCTGCTGTCTCATCAGAATCCGGCCGGTTTCTGGCCTGATTTCCGGCCGGATTGCAGGCCGGATATGAGGCAGTAGCTAAACCAAATATTTTTCAAAAATGTCAAGCAATCCGGCCATCAATCCGGCCAAGAACTGGCCGGATTTCCGGCCGGATTCGGTCCTTTAGTTCTTTCGAAAACTTTTTTCTTTTTTTTTTTTCCAAGTTCCATCCGATGAATATATATTCCAAAACTCATGCACAAATACTTAATACACACCAACACATGTTCACATATATGAAATGAAACCCTCCTTAGTATAAGGTAACAAATTCTTTTGATTTTCAAAAGGAAAAATAAGCATCAATAAATGCGGAGAAAAAAAATGAAAATTTAGGGTTCTCACACTCTCTCCCCCTTAAAAGAATTTCGTCCTCGAAATTCCTTATCATTGCCTTCTCCAATACTATACTTAACTAACCAATCCGTATCCTTAACTAACCAATCCGTATCCATTCACTGGCCAATATACCACAGTTGCTTCTTCCTTCCTAAGTTATAATTCTTCTACTCCATGCTAGTAGGCAATCGGTGGCAATCGGTAGAATACCAGAATCTTACCTTCCACGTCTTCAACGGGTCCGAGACTTGATGCTGCTCTAGGGCATACACCTGAGCCGACACATTTGGTCCATTCTTTTTCCCCTTTGACTGGTCAAGGTTGGTCGTGGGTGGCTGTTGACTCCTATTTCCTTCTCGAGAGCGGCCTGGGCAATTTGCGATTTGATGATCTGCGCTCCCACAACGCAGACATTTTCTTCCTTTCTTCTAGCAAACATCCTCCGTGTGATTCGGTTTCCCACAGTATCCACAAGGACCGCGGGAAGCAGAAACTGAGCCTCTCTGTGAGGCACCACTAGACATCTCTGGTAGTTGTACTCCCCCGTTGCCCCTTCCAATCTTAGGAGGCGTGCTTTTATCTCCTTGCTCCGAACTGCTTCCTGGAAAACCCCTTTTCTTGGCTTGAAAATTCTTAACTTGTAACCTCGCGCCTTCAACTCGTTGAGCTTTCTCCACCGCATCACTAAAAGTATTAAGTTGGGCCACGGCCAAGTCCTTCTGAATCTCAACGTTTAATCCTTGAACAAAACGCCTTATCCGCCTCTGCTCAGTGACGATTAGTTCGGGAGCGAACTTAGACAATCTGGTGAACTGGCTTTCATATTCGGCGACGGTTTGAGTTCCCTGACGCAGCCTAATGAATTCATCTTCTTTCTTTTCTTGGATCAAAGGTGGAAAATATTTCGTGTTAAACTCTCTCATGAAATTCACCCACGTCCTTGGGGTTTGCTCTCTTTCCCACTTCAACCTTATGATATTCCACCAAGAACGGGCTGCTCCCTCTAGTTGGAAGACAACAAATGTAACCTGTCGCTCCTCGGTATAATATAACGCGGCAAATATATCAATCATCTTCTCTAACCATCTCTCGGCCACGTCGGGGTCTGGTCCTCCAAGAAATTTCGGTGGGGAGAACTTCTGAAATCGTTCGAGGGCTCTATCCTCACCCTCTATATGATTACCAGGGTTGCCCGGCTGATTAACAGGATTTTGACCCTGATGTTCCACTACATGGGCCAATAAGTCAGTCATACGCTGGATGGCGGCAGCTACCTGAATATTAGGATCTATTCTAGGTTCAGGGTTAGGTTCAAGCATTGGTTCTCGATTTTCCCCTCCAATCGAGGGTTGCTTACGGCCGCGCCCCTGGCCTCGTCCTCTACGCGTATTTTCCATCGGTTTAACCACTCTAGGGTCGAAACGTAAATACAAGATTAAAACAAATGCAGGGAGGTACAAATAACAACAGTAGATACATCAAAAAGGGCATTTATATATAACACAACTTGATCTAGCAAATCACGCAGTATCAGGCAAATGGAAGCAAAAGTAAGTCCAGGCAAGTAACAAGGTCAAATCCAAAATGCACAAAACAAACTAGGCCCAAAAGTATACAACAGCAAGCCAAAAGCTTTCATCCATAACTTACAGGAATACATAGTCTACACCTTAATCAGGACTAATCACACTTCATGAAATCTTACTATATCAAACAAAGTTCCACAAATCAAATTCCCAATTGGCCTAAGCGATCTCTAACCTAGGCTCTCATCTATTTAGTAGTCGGGTACAAGAATCCCAAAAGAAGATAATTTCACCACTCGGGCTGGCCAGGCCCAAGAGTAATTCATCTACAATCGAGATTCCCACCTGACCTACAGATCTACTATCTCCAAGCACCATGATACAAATTTAATACTTATACCACTTCACGATCCATGACTTATGCTCAAAGAGCACTTAGACATTCATAAACATTCGCAAAGTCGGGACCATAACACCACTTGGCCCAAGCTCATTCCGCGCAGAGACCACGCGAAGTGGCTCTGATACCAATTGTAACGGCCCCACCTCCCCCTAAGGCGAACCAAAGGGTTCGGCGGGCCGCCTGCCCAACTCTCGCCGGGACTCAGTCGATCACTACACTCACAACTCTAAAGTACGCGTGACAGAAATCAAAGGAAGCGAACAATTCGGAAGCCACCAAGTTAAATAATAACTTACCAAGCCAAAAGATTGTCAAAAAACCCTGCCACTTTTGTTTCTCTTTCCTTTTCATGCTTGAATACTATACTCGTCCAAAACCTCAGTAATTTCAATAACTCCAGGCAACCATAACGAATGAACACGTTGGAAAGGGTAACATGTGTACATGAGCAAACACTTTTATATATATACATGATCACAATTTTACAAATCAAAAGGGAGTTGTTTTCAAAATACATTCAAGGTTTCCATCTATTGAGGAGCTATACAAAAGAATATATATATCCAGCTCAACTCATGCTTCCAAAAGATTTTCCTGTAAGGAAAACAAGGATAACAAAACGGGGTGAGCTATAAGCCCAATGAGGTACCAAAATCAATAACAATCAAGAACCAAGGCACTTCATGCTCAATTAATCACCTAAGTATACCAAATAAGGAGATAAGTAAACAGCTTAAATAGAAAGGATACAGATGGCTCTCAGGAGCCAATTTTTCCGTTGCAGTACTTGATCCGACTATGTTGACCCTCCGTCAACTTCCAAATAAAGAATAACCAGTCCAGTAGAACACCACTTAAACGCCAAATCCCGTTCACCATTCATACCCCTTACCGGGCCCGAACGCCAAATAAAAACAGGAATGGTAATACTCGAGTATACCGGAATCAAGAGTCTCAATACTCAAAGATTCCATAAAACAGGCACCCATGGATTGTCAATTTCCTCGACCAAGCCCTTGCATGGCTCGATTTAATTAACTCCCCATGAGGTTGAGTTCAGGTTTAACAAGGAGGTCGTTGGACACATCCAAACGACGTTATAACATGTAACAAGGAGGTCGTTGGACACATCCAAACGACATTATAACAAGTGCAGGTAACAGGCTCAAGTTCGTAACAAGTACAAGTGATAGATTGCAGTTTGTACCACACAGGCAAGAGAACGAGTGTGATAAAGTACACCCCCGTCTCAATCACACTAAACAGGATTCATAGTCATTCATGTCATAGATTTCAAGTACAGATAACTCAAGTAGCAACAATACAAGGGGGTGGTACACTCACCAGATCAAACAAGAATAGTTTCAAAAGGTTCCTTGCCAAATGTGGTTTTACTCGCTGGCCCCTCCTAGAACAAGCAAGGCAAACACTTAAGACTTGACATTAAAATTGAATCAATGAAATTTGCAAGTAAACTCGGTTACAAGTCCCGTGCCTATCCACATGAACCATTAATGCAAAGACAATGCGACTTCGGAGTGAAAAGGAGTAACAATCGGTCTTAAAGGCATGAACAACCTCAATACCCTACCTATCATAGGTAACCAACTCCAAATTTGAAGTAGAAAATAAATGTACGATCATTACTCGGAAAACAGGATTTTCCAGTTTTGCACAACCCTATAAAAAAAATCGTATCTCAAGTTTTGTAAGTCCAAAATTGATAAAATTTACACCGTTGGAAACTACATTCAAAGGGTTATAACTTTCCAGAAAACACCATCTTAAGAATCAGAACGCAAGTCGGTCAAATTTAAGTCGCAAGGTACTGCTCACCATCACAAGACAGAACAGGTATACAATTTCCAGTTAACTTTGAAAAATCACTATAAATTGCACAGATAGAAACAGCATCTGAAACTTACACGGTTTATAGCCCTATGAGTCTAGGTTAAAACGCAACAAACGGAACTCAATTCCGATACTCCTACATCAAGATATAGCACTTCCTAAGACTGTGCAGGAGCTCTTACGAAAATTTTGACAGCACTTCCTTTAGTTTTTCCTTACTTTTCCAACCAAACCTCAATACCAACTCACTCCTCAATTCACCACAATTTTCCCCCACAAATAACAAGCTATAAAATACCTTTAATTAAGACCACAAGATCCTTCAAGTGCAACCAAGTAAAAGACAAAACTATAAACCCTAAAACTGGAAATTTTGCTACAAAAGCTGAAATTCTTTGAAGACAAGCAACACTAACATTCTCAAGCTCAAAATTGCTCTTATCAACTACCAAATCATGCCCAAACATTAATCACCATTTGAGGACAGAAATTTTGCTATAAAACAGAAATTCACGATACCTCTACTCAACCCATAAATTAAGCTACAAAACTACACATGTAACATCTCTAATCCACTACTTTGCAAGCATAAGAAGTACAAGGAAATTTCTAGATAGTTTACCTTGAAACTTAAGGAGAAATGATAGCTTAGAGCTCCAACTCCAAAACTCACTCCACCAATCCCTTAAACCCCTCCTAGCTAGCACTTGTATGGAAGGAATTAGAAATCAAATGGTGAAATCTCAAGATTGAAGCCAAATTTGAAGTTAGGAAAAGAGAGCTTTGCTTGGTCTTTTCTCTCAAAAGCCACGGTTGAGCAAGGAAGAAATGAAGATATTTGTGACCCAAAACAAGATAAGAAGGAAGAAAAATCGCCGGTCAAAGCTGCTGTCTCATCAGAATCCGGCCGGTTTCTGGCCTGATTTCCGGCCGGATTCCAGGCCGGATATGAGGCAGTAGCTAAACCAAATATTTTTCAAAAACGTCAAGCAATCCGGCCATCAATCCGGCCAAGAACTGGCCGGATTTCCGGCCGGATTCGGTCCTTTAGTTCTTTCGAAAACTTTTTTCTTTTTTTTTTTTTCCAAGTTCCATCCGATGAATATATATTCCAAAACTCATGCACAAATACTTAATACACACCAACACATGTTCACATATATGAAATGAAACCCTCCTTAGTATAAGGTAACAAATTCTTTTGATTTTCAAAAGGAAAAATAAGCATCAATAAATGCGGAGAAAAAAAATGAAAATTTAAGGTTCTCACACTCTCTCCCCCTTAAAAGAATTTCGTCCTCGAAATTCCTTATCATTGCCTTCTCCAATACTATACTTAACTAACCAATCCGTATCCTTAACTAACCAATCCGTATCCATTCACTGGCCAATATACCATAGTTGCTTCTTCCTTCCTAAGTTATAATTCTTCTACTCCATGCTAGTAGGCAATCGGTGGCAATCGGTAGAATACCAGAATCTTACCTTCCACGTCTTCAACGGGTCCGAGACTTGATGCTGCTCTAGGGCATACACCTGAGCCGACACATTTGGTCCATTCTTTTTCCCCTTTGACTGGTCAAGGTTGGTCGTGGGTGGCTGTTGACTCCTATTTCCTTCTCGAGAGCGGCCTGGGCAATTTGCGATTTGATGATCTGCGCTCCCACAACGCAGACATTTTCTTCCTTTCTTCCAGCAAACATCCTCCGTGTGATTCGGTTTCCCACAGTATCCACAAGGACCGCGGGAAGCAGAAACTGAGCCTCTCTGTGAGGCACCACTAGACATCTCTGGTAGTTGTACTCCCCCGTTGCCCCTTCCAATCTTAGGAGGCGTGCTTTTATCTCCTTGCTCCGAACTGCTTCCTGGAAAACCCCTTTTCTTGGCTTGAAAATTCTTAACTTGTAACCTCGCGCCTTCAACTCGTTGAGCTTTCTCCACCGCATCACTAAAAGTATTAAGTTGGGCCACGGCCAAGTCCTTCTGAATCTCAACGTTTAATCCTTGAACAAAACGCCTTATCCGCCTCTGCTCAGTGACGATTAGTTCGGGAGCGAACTTAGACAATCTGGTGAACTGGCTTTCATATTCGGCGACGGTTTGAGTTCCCTGACGCAGCCTAATGAATTCATCTTCTTTCTTTTCTTGGATCAAAGGTGGAAAATATTTCGTGTTAAACTCTCTCATGAAATTCACCCACGTCCTTGGGGTTTGCTCTCTTTCCCACTTCAACCTTATGATATTCCACCAAGAACGGGCTGCTCCCTCTAGTTGGAAGACAGCAAATGTAACCTGTCGCTCCTCGGTATAATGTAACGCGGCAAATATATCAATCATCTTCTCTAACCATCTCTCGGCCACGTCGGGGTCTGGTCCTCCAAGAAATTTCGGTGGGGAGAACTTCTGAAATCGTTCGAGGGCTCTATCCTCACCCTCTATATGATTACCAGGGTTGCCCGGCTGATTAACAGGATTTTGACCCTGATGTTCCACTACATGGGCCAATAAGTCAGTCATACGCTGGATGGCGGCAGCTACCTGAATATTAGGATCTATTCTAGGTTCAGGGTTAGGTTCAAGCATTGGTTCTCGATTTTCCCCTCCAATCGAGGGTTGCTTACGGCCGCGCCCCTAGCCTCGTCCTCTACGCGTATTTTCCATCGATTTAACCACTCTAGGGTCGAAACGTAAATACAAGATTAAAACAAATGCAGGGAGGTACAAATAACAACAGTAGATACATCAAAAAGGGCATTTATATATAACACAACTTGATCTAGCAAATCACGCAGTATCAGGCAAATGGAAGCAAAAGTAAGTCCAGGCAAGTAACAAGGTCAAATCCAAAATGCACAAAACAAACTAGGCCCAAAAGTATACAACAGCAAGCCAAAAGCTTTCATCCATAACTTACAGGAATACATAGTCTACACCTTAATCAGGACTAATCACACTTCATGAAATCTTACTATATCAAACAAAGTTCCACAAATCAAATTCCCAATTGGCCTAAGCGATCTCTAACCTAGGCTCTCATCTATTTAGTAGTCGGGTACAAGAATCCCAAAAGAAGATAATTTCACCACTCGGGCTGGCCAGGCCCAAGAGTAATTCATCTACAATCGAGATTCCCACCTGACCTACAGATCTACTATCTCCAAGCACCATGATACAAATTTAATACTTATACCACTTCACGATCCATGACTTATGCTCAAAGAGCACTTAGACATTCATAAACATTCGCAAAGTCGGGACCATAACACCACTTGGCCCAAGCTCATTCCGCGCAGAGACCACGCGAAGTGGCTCTGATACCAATTGTAACGGCCCCACCTCCCCCTAAGGCGAACCAAAGGGTTCGGCGGGCCGCCTGCCCAACTCTCGCCGGGACTCAGTCGATCACTACACTCACAACTCTAAAGTACGCGTGACAGAAATCAAAGGAAGCGAACAATTCGGAAGCCACCAAGTTAAATAATAACTTACCAAGCCAAAAGATTGTCAAAAAACCCTGCCACTTTTGTTTCTCTTTCCTTTTCATGCTTGAATACTATACTCGTCCAAAACCTCAGTAATTTCAATAACTCCAGGCAACCATAACGAATGAACACGTTGGAAAGGGTAACATGTGTACATGAGCAAACACTTTTATATATATACATGATCACAATTTTACAAATCAAAAGGGAGTTGTTTTCAAAATACATTCAAGGTTTCCATCTATTGAGGAGCTATACAAAAGAATATATATATCCAGCTCAACTCATGCTTCCAAAAGATTTTCCTGTAAGGAAAACAAGGATAACAAAACGGGGTGAGCTATAAGCCCAATGAGGTACCAAAATCAATAACAATCAAGAACCAAGGCACTTCATGCTCAATTAATCACCTAAGTATACCAAATAAGGAGATAAGTAAACAGCTTAAATAGAAAGGATACAGATGGCTCTCAGGAGCCAATTTTTCCGTTGCAGTACTTGATCCGACTATGTTGACCCTCCGTCAACTTCCAAATAAAGAATAACCAGTCCAGTAGAACACCACTTAAACGCCAAATCCCGTTCACCATTCATACCCCTTACCGGGCCCGAACGCCAAATAAAAACAGGAATGGTAATACTCGAGTATACCGGAATCAAGAGTCTCAATACTCAAAGATTCCATAAAACAGGCACCCATGGATTGTCAATTTCCTCGACCAAGCCCTTGCATGGCTCGATTTAATTAACTCCCCATGAGGTTGAGTTCAGGTTTAACAAGGAGGTCGTTGGACACATCCAAACGACGTTATAACATGTAACAAGGAGGTCGTTGGACACATCCAAACGACATTATAACAAGTGCAGGTAACAGGCTCAAGTTCGTAACAAGTACAAGTGATAGATTGCAGTTTGTACCACACAGGCAAGAGAACGAGTGTGATAAAGTACACCCCCGTCTCAATCACACTAAACAGGATTCATAGTCATTCATGTCATAGATTTCAAGTACAGATAACTCAAGTAGCAACAATACAAGGGGGTGGTACACTCACCAGATCAAACAAGAATAGTTTCAAAAGGTTCCTTGCCAAATGTGGTTTTACTCGCTGGCCCCTCCTAGAACAAGCAAGGCAAACACTTAAGACTTGACATTAAAATTGAATCAATGAAATTTGCAAGTAAACTCGGTTACAAGTCCCGTGCCTATCCACATGAACCATTAATGCAAAGACAATGCGACTTCGGAGTGAAAAGGAGTAACAATCGGTCTTAAAGGCATGAACAACCTCAATACCCTACCTATCATAGGTAACCAACTCCAAATTTGAAGTAGAAAATAAATGTACGATCATTACTCGGAAAACAGGATTTTCCAGTTTTGCACAACCCTATAAAAAAAATCGTATCTCAAGTTTTGTAAGTCCAAAATTGATAAAATTTACACCGTTGGAAACTACATTCAAAGGGTTATAACTTTCCAGAAAACACCATCTTAAGAATCAGAACGCAAGTCGGTCAAATTTAAGTCGCAAGGTACTGCTCACCATCACAAGACAGAACAGGTATACAATTTCCAGTTAACTTTGAAAAATCACTATAAATTGCACAGATAGAAACAGCATCTGAAACTTACACGGTTTATAGCCCTATGAGTCTAGGTTAAAACGCAACAAACGGAACTCAATTCCGATACTCCTACATCAAGATATAGCACTTCCTAAGACTGTGCAGGAGCTCTTACGAAAATTTTGACAGCACTTCCTTTAGTTTTTCCTTACTTTTCCAACCAAACCTCAATACCAACTCACTCCTCAATTCACCACAATTTTCCCCCACAAATAACAAGCTATAAAATACCTTTAATTAAGACCACAAGATCCTTCAAGTGCAACCAAGTAAAAGACAAAACTATAAACCCTAAAACTGGAAATTTTGCTACAAAAGCTGAAATTCTTTGAAGACAAGCAACACTAACATTCTCAAGCTCAAAATTGCTCTTATCAACTACCAAATCATGCCCAAACATTAATCACCATTTGAGGACAGAAATTTTGCTATAAAACAGAAATTCACGATACCTCTACTCAACCCATAAATTAAGCTACAAAACTACACATGTAACATCTCTAATCCACTACTTTGCAAGCATAAGAAGTACAAGGAAATTTCTAGATAGTTTACCTTGAAACTTAAGGAGAAATGATAGCTTAGAGCTCCAACTCCAAAACTCACTCCGCCAATCCCTTAAACCCCTCCTAGCTAGCACTTGTATGGAAGGAATTAGAAATCAAATGGTGAAATCTCAAGATTGAAGCCAAATTTGAAGTTAGGAAAAGAGAGCTTTGCTTGGTCTTTTCTCTCAAAAGCCACGGTTGAGCAAGGAAGAAATGAAGATATTTGTGACCCAAAACAAGATAAGAAGGAAGAAAAATCGCCGGTCAAAGCTGCTGTCTCATCAGAATCCGGCCGGTTTCTGGCCGGATTTCCGGCCGGATTCCAGGCCGGATATGAGGCAGTAGCTAAACCAAATATTTTTCAAAAACGTCAAGCAATCCGGCCATCAATCCGACCAAGAACTGGCCGGATTTCGGGCCGGATTCGGTCCTTTAGTTCTTTCGAAAACTTTTTTCTTTTTTTTTTTTCCAAGTTCCATCCGATGAATATATATTCCAAAACTCATGCACAAATACTTAATACACACCAACACATGTTCACATATATGAAATGAAACCCTCCTTAGTATAAGGTAACAAATTCTTTTGATTTTCAAAAGGAAAAATAAGCATCAATAAATGCGGAGAAAAAAAATGAAAATTTAGGGTTCTCACAAGAAGCATGTTCAATACCCTTCATAGTGCTAACAAGTCAATCTCATGATGGCCTTCGCATTTTTTATGACTTCAAAGAGGCCTATGCATGGTTGAGCCATAACACAGATGTAGATCATAAAGTGAGTTGTCATTCTTTCCACAATATATATCTTTGCAAATTTTAGTAATTTTTGTTGCACCTAGTGTATAGAATCCACACAAACCAAAGCCATGAATAGAAATTCAAATGAAAATATGAACCAGTGCCACAAGGCAAGCTGGATGAAGTTAGCTATTGGAAGAAAGAGAAGACCTTCTGTACATAAGGCTGAAATCTGCAATTGGCAATGCTGTTATATTGCATCTCTGGTTTCCTCTTGAAGTATAAGCCTTTGAATAAGGAAGGGTTTTGATGTATGCTTGGTGAATTGAAACTAGTATCTTAGTGAGACCTTAAGCACTTGAGGATGATTTATTGGAAAAACAATTGGTCAAGTTAAATGGAGTTCCTGGAAATAGTTGATAGTATTGGATTCTTTTCTACAAAACAGAGTGTTAGCTTGTATTGAGTGCACTAACAAAGCACATGCGCATTCTTATTATTCAGGTTATTATTGAGTGCACTAACATAGCTTGACTGATTTTTTTTTACTTAAGTTCACAGTAGTTGGATATGCTGAAACTCTAAAGAAAAGTTTATTTTCAATGCAGTCTAACTTCATATAGGTTGTCACAGGTACCTATTTGTGCCATAGAATTAGTGACAACGATGTGACAATGGGAAAAGTCGTCACTATATTCATATAATGACGACTTTTGGATTTTTAGTGATGACTTTGTATTGTCACAAAAGGCCAAATTTCTTGTAGTGATTTTTATAGATTGTTTATCAATATAATTTTCGCATCAGTAATAGGATTCAAATACAAAATATTTTGTAAGGAGGTGATACATTCTTACCAACTAAACTAACTTGTGTTGTTATTTGGGGAAGGAGCAAATTATCCGGTTGGCCACTAAACTTTTATGATCGTCGAGTTTTGGTCACTCAACTATTAAAAGTCTGGTTTTAGCCACTAAAATGTATAAAGTTAAAATGCGAGGCCATTCTGTTACATTTGGCTGTTAAGTTCACAGATATGTCTGTCTGTGCGATTTCCAAGATAAAAGGCAAGGTTAATATAGGAAGTTCAACATCCACTTGTACCTCTTGTTCCCCTCTTCATAGGTCGACCCAACAAGCTCTATCTCTCCACTCTCCTGTCACACATTCTCCGTCCAAACAAGGCCTCTCCAAGTTTGCTCCGCCAGTCCTAGATATGCTGCAGTGGAAGAAAGATGCGGTCATACAGCTCAAACCCCAACACCAAGGTCTAATTACCACCAGTATAGCGGTGGTGGCTTGCACCAACAATCCAGAGGCATGACCAGTGCGGTGCCTAATTACATGGCCGCAACAGAATCTGCTAAAGAAGAGATTGTTGTTCCCTGTCCCAGACCCATATGGTGCAGGCACGGGCTACGGAGATTATATGAGAAGCCCAAGCTTTAAAAATGCTTGTGGAGTGCATCTGGGGTTATTCATCTTGCTACACCAAGAGTCTGATAGCTGGGGAGATTTCACCTTCTTCGACTGGCGACTTGAGAAGGTGGTTGAGGTGATTGAAGGGGCGCAATTATCAGTGGATCCCAAAATCTTGTCGAAGTTGTCTACATGAATCCACTTTGTTGCCGACCATTTCTCACCTTCAATCACCCGGCAACCCCCATGAAGACTGATAGGGTCTGGAATGGCACTTGGGTGCAGACTGAAGTCTAACTTAATTAAGAATTGATTTTTCCATAGGGGAAATTTTGGAATTCTATTTATAGAATTCACCTTGAATATGAAGTCAAAAAATTCATACAATTGAATATGGTATCAAGTTGATTATAAGGTAGTATTGATCAATGGAATTTGGGCTAACTCTGAATAATTTGTTCATCTTTTCACCCATAATTGGGCGCATGCTATCAACTTTGTTCACCTGTACCCTGTGCGGGGTGCCCCTTACCAGCGGTGTACAGTATACTCAGTTCAAGTGGGCAGAACACGTTCAGCCTAATATACACTTTTGCCCAAATTACACAGAAGGTCGGGTAATTACAAGTAGCTTATGTTTCCCGCTATCACTCGCTAGGAAAAGATGCAAAAGCCTTTTAACCATCAAGAAATCACACATACAGAAGTCAGAAATGGGAATCAATCTTTCTGGCGCAAGACATCAAGGTTTCCACCTTCTCCTCTGAAGTGATCAAACTCACCATATAGTCCAAAAGCAATTGCAGATCTGTTTCTAGCTGGGTTCGGTGCAATCGGTTAAAATTCAAATTTTCTAAAATCCAAGAATTCAAGGGAAATCTGCCGGACTTCGTTTTTTTCGTTTTCAGCATTTGACAAGAAATTCCTCAAACAGGTTCATTGGTGTAGAAAAGTAATAACATTCAATAGTGTGGTAGGTGATTAACACAAGATCCGAATTAAAGTCTCAACAAGTTTAGTAAAAATTCTGCTAAAAGGAGGGTTTTCCTAAGAATGTCAGTTTCGAAACGGCACAATACCTCAATTCAACTCCGATTGAAGTGGTTGGTGGCTTTGGAAAAACACATTCAAAAGATACATTTTCAGAAGAACATTTCAAAATCTGTCCACAACTAGTCTACATTTGAGCCTCAAGTTGTAGTTCATGTTCTGCCTTCCAGGGAACTAACGAAACAGGGCAGCCATGTTCAAATGGTTGGTACGAATTACTCATGTTGAATCCGGATGTGTATTTTATACCGTTGGAAATCTGGGAATGTCTAGTTTCCAGTGCCACAAACGGTACTTGATTTTGACATCGGAGTAAAAAGTTATGGCCGAATGAAAAGGACTGCCTGGGCAATCCGGGAAAATTTTCCAGTTTTGCTAAACCTTTGAAATCACTACAATTGACCAACCAAATCATGTTATTTTTCAATGAAACTTTCTACACCATTCATATAACATGTATACATCATAAAAAAGTCATTAGAACATCAAAATTTCGCACCAAAGTGCACGAACATGGCAGGGGTAAAATGGTCACTTTTGTTCATTGCACCTTCCTTGAGTTTCTACCAACAACCCAACATTATTCCACTAATTTAAGCACTAAACCAACATTAATAGCATCATCATTCATCAAATCAGTCCATCCAACCAAAGTGGGAGTTCATAGAGCCCACACAACAATTTTTCCAACATAAACAAGCTACCCACATGCATGCGTGAGCTTATATGTGTACTATTACTTCCATAAAGCAAGATTTGAAGGGTTGATCGTGGTTTACCTTCTTAGATGAACTAAGACAGAATTTTCAGTCCAATGAAGCCCAAGAAAACCGTGGAAAGCATCCCTCTTTCCTAGCTTGATGTAATCTCCAAGTGATTAGCTAAGTGTGGTTAAGGTTTGGTGCGATTTGGTGAAGATTAAATGGTGAAATGAAGGAGAATTTGGAGCTGTCTTTTTCTTCCTCCTTGGCTGGTTGTTTGAAGCAAAGAAAAGAAGAGATGTGCTGATGGTAAGCTTCCGTGAGAAGCTTTAAAATTTGTGGCCAAAAGTTGCTTCAAAAGTCAACTAGGAATAGTGCGCGTATGCGGGCTTTTCGTGCTCGATTCTACTCGAGTTTGTTTCACTTGTGCACTAAACCTCTAATGCACTTATATTCATACTATTATTATTCACTCTTAATGGTCAAAAAATGAAGGTCTAAAGTCCCTCAAATAATCGCGCGCGTAAAAACGCGTACTTCCGATTTAAGCGCGATAAAGTGAAACTTCCAAGGAATTCTTATAACGATAGTATAACTAACTAACATTTGAACACTTAAATATAAAAATACCTATTTTAAGGCTATTGTACAAGTCTCCAATTTTTCAAGCTTACTGTATCCTCGAATCGATTATTGACTCCAATCGCGTATTCACTATTTTCACTTAACAAGCTTCCAAAAATTAAATTTTACAACAAGCCACTTTAAAAATATAATTGAGTTATAAACCCATGTAATTAGGTCTAAAGAGCCTAGAATATATTATTCAGGGCAAATGGCCAATTAAATAATTAAAATGAGCTAGAAATTGGATTTAAAATAGATAAATTGTGTGAGTCTTCACAATCTTCTGAGAAATTGTAATCTTTGAATCTATTTTTCAATGGTATAAAGTTTATAAATTTTGGACTTAAGAAGCTTGAGATATGATTTTTCAAATAGCATCGCGCAAAACTGGAAAAATTCTATTTTTCTAAAACTGTCCTTACTTTCATTTCAAACTTTAAGTTGGAGTTGTTAAACCATTTTGAGCTTGGTTTATGATTGGAATGAGGAAATTCTTGGTTACTCAAGTCTCTTGAGTCTAAATGTTCTCTTTTCACTCCAAAACCATATTTGCACCTTTGTACTAGTACTTACTCGGATTTTCTTTGGTTCACCTAAACTTTGGATGGTTGAACCATAATATTTTCTCTTAGTTATTCTTAGGGTTTGTTGATGATCAAGGGCATAATCCGGAAGAAAACTTTTGACGTTATTTTACTTAAACTGGGAGTGTTCTTTGCATGTTGTGCTTCCAACGACTATGTGAATTGTTGTGAATGTTTGCTTGAATGTTAAATGCTTTTCAATGATTGTTAACTGGATTTTCGATAGGCGAGTGTGTACTTTATCACACTTGACCTAAATGAACGTGAAATTTTCAATGATTAAATGATTGAATGCTACTTGTGCGTGAATGTAAGTCTTTTGGCTGAACTAAGCCCTTGTCCTCCGTTGCCAGTCGACTCGAGCTAGAAGCGGACTCGGTCGGGTGGCTGGTGACCCTGGGACAATGTTTGGTATACTCGAATATTACCACGAAGTGTGGTGGAGAACTGACCAGTGAATTCAATGCAATGATATCAATGAATGAATGACAAGATCACTGAAGGAGTTTTCACTTGCAAACGTTTTCTAACGTCGGAGGGATAAGGAAAATGGTTGGCGAATGAATGAATGAATGAATGACTTGAATGAATGGATCCAAGTGAGCATGTATCCTTCCAATGATTGAATGTTTATTTCTTGAATGACTGGATATTACTGTGCAAAGTATGCAAATTGTTAAATGTAATGTTTTTCTACCTGATTGCTTGTTTAGGAATCTCACTGGGCTTTTAGCTCATTGTGACGACTGGAAAATTTGCCCATATTTTCTTAAAATTTCCTCTTATTTTGATTAAATGACTTTATAATATCTTTACTACTCATTTACTCCCTCAATAGTTGTAATAAATAATAGAATTAAGAGTTTTGCCCTTAGTTTTATAGTTAGGGTAAATTAGGGTTTTCACATATTTTGATAGTGTGATTAATTGTGGAGGTGTGTGTACTTAATTTGGTGGTTAAGAGTGAGTTTTAGATAAGAGAAAGTGTGTGATTAGAAGTGCTAATAATAAACTAGTGAACCATAAGTACAAACACAAGTACGCGCGAGTTAAGGAAAATAGGTCTGAACCGACGCACACCGTTTGCTACCGATTGAATACACCACTTGATCACTACTTTATTACCTTAATCTCCTTGTTATTAATTGAGCAAAATCAGCCCCAAAATACCCCTCAAGGAAGCTAAAATTCTTGACTAAAAGAGAGGGAGAAAAGAAAGAAAAATAAGAACTATTCTTGTGGTGACACTTGTTGGAAGCCGAGGAAACTTTGACCAAGCAATTTTCTTTCCTTCTTATCTTCTTCTTGGTTCCATTTTCTTCCATTTTCCTTCCAAGCTGGCCGAACCTCAAGAGGAGCAAAACCAAGAGAGAAAACTCCATTTTCTTTTGATTTCCTTCACCAAATCTTGAGAGGTTTCTTCCAATTACCAAAACCTACTCCGATTAACTTCACATCTAAGGTGATAGCAAGCTAAGGGTGGAGTGTTTTGAGAAGAAAAGGGTTTGCTTTGCTTGTTTTCAAGGTTTTGGAAGGTATAATCATTAGAAGCTCCTTTTGTTCTTTAATCTTGCGCTTAAGTTGTTGGATAACTTGATTTTGATTGATTTTATGGAGATTCTTGCGATTTTAGGGTTGGGATGATAAATTTCAGTTGTATTGATATTTTTCAGATTTTATATAAATTATTTCATCTATGATTTGGCCTTTATATGATTAGTAGAAGTTAGTTTAGTGTTAAGGTGGCATTTCTATCTTTTAATTGCAATTAGTGATGGTTATATGCAAATTTTAGTTTAAGAAGTGTAATTTCAGTTCTGCCCTGTTTTTGGAATCAACTTGGACTGCGAATTTCTCCATGTTTTAGACTGAATCACCTTTTGCTCAAAACATGAAAGTGTAGGGAGTTGAGTTACTTTCTATCCAGAAAATTTCAGCTCAATCAGAGCACTGTAACTTGTGAAATGACTAAAATACCCCCGACTGCCCAAATGCCTTGTTTAACCAACAGCTTTCTGTTTTCTTTGAGATTTCAATTTTTACCCATGAAAATGTATGATTTGGCTTTAGAGGTCTTCATAATAAATGTAGGCTTATGTCTTAGTTTCGAAACACCATAAAATTTGCCTCAATCCGATAAGTGTAGCTTCAGTTGTGATCAAAATACCAAAGGATGGCAAAGCTGCCATCACTACAAGAAATTTGGTCATCAGTGACAACAGAAAAGTTGTCACAGAATGAGGTCCTCTACCAACAATGAGAAGTACGGTACTAAAAAAAAGGTACTTTTTATGACAAGGTAATTTTTGACAAAAGTCTAATTCACCACAAAAAGTCATCTTTTATGACAAGTTTCGGGTTATCGTCATGATAAAATGGACTTTCTATAACTAAGGTGTACAAGTCGTCAATGAAAGTCATAGAATATCTAGGTAAGGTAATAAAACATTTTTGGCTTTTATCTTCTCGCTTGTGTATTTCAGAGAACATTCACAATAAACTTTTGCCCACACACAGAGGGGCCTCCCTTCTCTCATTTTGCTTCCGTATTTGCAGTAGATCTGCCATTTCTCCTGATGGGTTGTCTCTCAAAACGTCTCCGTTTTGCCTCCTATACCTCTGAGGTAATTTTTTTTGGCAAATCTCCTAACCAGCCGTTCCAACTTGTATCGTCGTCATCTTCGATCTATAAATCAAGCACCCATCTGTGCATAGAAGTTGCGTCTCCTAGACCGGCACTATTTTTCCATTCCTATTCCAGTCAGAATTTCCATTACTCTGGCTATATCTCTTCAATGAGGTCTCCCCAAATCCCAGCCCTTCAAGCCTTAACTTGTATCCAAATTTCCCCCTCCTAAAATCTTTCAGTGGAGTTGATTTTTTGATTCCCTATATTGGTGAGCTTTTAGTTGTAGCCGTAATTCAAATCCTTGTATCATTCATTCCCGTTCAATGAATTTATTTAGTGAATATTAAAGTTGTTATTTTATTTTATTTACAGCTTACTAACTTTTTTTAATTAAGGAAAGAGACAAATTTTCTTCTCTATTTTTCTTCTTGGCTTTGTAAAAATTGTTCATGCTTTCTTTGTTTTTTAATTTAGTCTAAAAAAGTTCTTATGGGTCAGCCACACAATGCTGGGATGTTTTGGATGAATAGTGGAAATGTTGGTGAGCAAGAATGTGAGGACTCATATTTAAATTATAGCAAAATATTCTTAAATTGGTCATTTAAAAGTATTTTTGCATGTGAATTACTCAAGTTTTCCCAAATTGCATGAATTTCTCGAAAATGAGTCTAAACAATTGATTCTTTAAACAATTATTATTTTAATGACCAAATTTATTCGAGTTGAATTATTTATGGTGCTTTTGATTGTTATATATACTTGTCGCATTTGCATCTTTGACTTTTAATAAATTTTATTATTGTTGGTTCTTAGATAAGTATGTAAAAATAAGTTTAAAGTTGCAAATAAGTTAATTGTGCAAAATATTGGGTTATTTGAATTTTTGCCAAGTTAAGTTAATATTTCTTGACGTAGAGTGTGTTATTGCTTTAATATTAATTCCTTGAATTTCAATAGCTAATTTTAAGTATTATTAATTTTAGGTGTTAACGGGAACCTAGAATTAAGACGAATCGTTTTAAGTCAAGACTTTGTATAATTACGCTTAGGACGTTGTATTTTGATAATTGAATTTTGCTAGGTTAGTATATTAGTAGGCATTCGATTTACGTTTGGGGTAAATTTTGGAATTAGTTTAGGATTGAGGGCTTAAGTGGAAATTTGGATGAGATGTGAAAAGACCAAAATAGCCCTCCTCCAATTCAAATTCACCATGCAGCCATGGAAAAAATTCTTGAACAAACTAAGCTTCAAACATTTCCATTCTAGCCGGTTCCATTTCCTTTTATTTACTCCACCATTCCACCAATCATAAAGCCGGCTCACACCCCACTATCATACTCCACTATATCAAGTACATACCACTGCAACAATACCTCCATTCCATTTGCCTTTCTACCGTGAGCTGTGAGTGAGCAACTTCATTGGAAATAACGTCCGAGAGGGAGAGCCGAGCTTCTCATTATTTTCTTTCGGCCGTAAGCCAACAAAGAAAAAAGGGAGACCTGCTGCTCATTCTTCATTCTAGCCGTGAGCAGGTGGAGAAAACCGAGAGCTAAACTACCCCAATCTAGCCGCAAGTTTGAGCAAGGGAGAGGGAGAGTGGCGGACTGAAATTTCTGGGCTGCCGAAGGGAGGAAATTATTTCTGTTGCTAGCCGTGTGTGTAAACTCCAAGCTGAGGTAATTTCTAGACTTGAACTAGTTGATTGTGGGTAGATGAAGTTGTTTAGAGGCATGCATGTGATGGTTGTGCAGCTGGATGATGAGTTAAGTCATAGAAAAATCTGTTTGAGCAGGAACTATGGTTGCCGAGAGTTTAAGCTGGAAATTTGCAGCTTCGGTTGACCAAGTTTTGATGATCTGAGCTATATGTATGTTTAACTAACCAAAGTCTGGATGATCTAGCTCTGCATGAAGCTAATTAACTTGGATTAAGCAAGAAAATTGAAGGAATACCAAAAATCTGGTTGCATGCATGTCAATCGAGAGAGTTGGGATGAATTTCTGGTTGGTTAGTGAATTTGATGTTGTCCGAACTTGGTTATGAAACAAATTTAATGGATAGCTGTTTATTTGGTCATGCATGTAGCTGTATTACGGGCTGCATGATGGTTTAGCCATGAATAATAATATTTGGCTGAAGGGAAATTTTGATAAGAATAAAAAAATGGGAGCTGGATCAAAGATGAGGAACCGAGAGCTTGCATGTTTGTCTTGCAGCTTGTGATTCCAGTAAAATGGAAATTTATGTTGCGTAATGCATGTAATTTGTTAGTTTTATGTGTTAAGTGAAGTCTAGTTGAAGAAAACTAGGGACAAAAGCTCTATATAAACTACTATATTGCTGGAAATGGGATTTGATAGCTGGCCGAATTAATCGAGGTTTTTGTGTGAGATGATTTTCTGGAATCATGTGTTATTCATTTTGGTTTGGATTGGACAGATTATGAGCTGTATATTTGATGTGTTTCAAGTAAATAAAAGATGGAGATTTAATGGATGTCTTGAATTGGCAATTGCTGGATTTTTCTTGATTGTTGAAACAAGAAAAGAAAACCTGAGTTCCTAAGTGTGCTTATGAGTAAGCTAACCGTGACTTTCTTTTATGTTTGAGTTAAATTTCTAGTTGACTTGTTGTAAGAGATATTTGGTTGATGCCAAGAGCTAATGATTGATGAAGCTCTTGGCCATTTGAGTAAATTTTTGCAAGAGTTTAATTTTGGTGAATTTGTTCAAGTGGTTGGCTGAAATGTATTTGGAAGGTCCATGGTTTGTGATTTGGAATTGTTTTGATACCTTGGACTTCCTTTGTTGAATTTTATTTGAAATTGAATCTGTTGAGACTTAGGGCTAATGATTGATGAAGCCCTAGTGAAATTGATGTTTAAATTGTGATTTGGCTATTTTGGCAACCGGAAATACAATGTGCAAATGATTTGAAATCGTAAAGTCCGTTTTGGCCCTTGAATTCGAGTACTCTTGACCAAGCTTTGTTGAAATGTTTTGTTCCAATATTAAGCTATAGAAATTGAGTATAGTACGATAATGCTAAATTCGAGTGTCGGGACTTTTAAACCCTTGCTGACTTGTTGATTCTTTTCTTTGCTTACACTAGCTTTATTATTTTAAGAAATAATTGCACTAACTTCCAAACTCTAAATTTTTCATAAAATTATTCCGGGCCAGTTGTTTTAGACGAAAATTGTTAAAAACACTAGATTTTAATAAATTTAAATGAAAAGTGTAGAAAACTTGCTCGGCAAGAAAACATGATTCTTTTTCACTTATATTCTAGTACTTGAGCTTTTATTGAAAATTTTCTAGTACGAACACATTTTTCACCTTCTCGATTTCTGTGCCAAATTAAGCATTTTACTCTTCTTTTGAAATTGATAGTCCTTGCCACGATTTATCTCGAAAATGGGACTTTTAAATTCCTTTTGGTTTTATACCAATGATTAAGTTAAAACTTCCTATTTCAATTTGTTCGAGCTTGAGGCTTGAGTGTGTGTATCTAAGAGGTTTTCTTTTATTCGCCTTAATCGAGCATCTAGGTAATTTGTAATTGTGATTAATCTCAGGTGATTCAGAGGACACCGAGAAGCTCTTTTAATTTCCTGCTTTTGCTCTTGCTTTGCTCCGGATTACGGTGAGGGATTCCAAACTGTTTTGCACAAAATTGCTTCTCGAACTTGTATAACCACTATTTGTATAATTGCTTTTATATATATACGTGATGTGACTTTGTGACGCCCTGAAAAGTATGAGTGTGAGAACCCGAAAATTTTCTAATTTTCTAGGGTTTATTTTATTTAATCTCCCGCCTTTTCTACATTTTCTTTCTTCGAAAAATTCCCCAGATAAAGTTTATGAGCAAAGATAGTTTGAAAATGATTTTTCTAGTATCGGTTAGTTTTTGAGAAATTAAGAGCGTATTTTGGACGTGGGACCCGCTAGTGCGGTAAATGCATTATATTTTTGACAACTTGTTGGAATTTTGTATAGTGAATAATTATTTTATCATGGTGTTAAGATATTTGTATTGGAGAGACAAAAGATAAGGTTTTGAAACGCAAAAGGTGAACAAGTCTGTTCACCTTGGTGATTTAATTCTGGCCTTTGGACCATTTGAACTTACCTTTACTTTACCAAATAAATACCAAAAATTGATCAAAAAAGCTTCATTTTGGGCAAGCTTTTGGCCGAATGTTTTGCTCAAGATAAGAAAGAATAAGGCTCTTTCAATTTCTTTTCCTTCTATTTCTTGCTTCAATCCTTTCATATCCAACCAATAAAACTCCAAATCAATTCCATAAAATCTCTTTGCTAAGCTTTGGTCCCTTGAGTGTTTTGTGAGTTTGTTTTGGGAAAAGTTAAGGTGACTAGTTGCTCTATCTCTTGTATTGCTAAGGTGAGTTGCGAAGGACCCCTCTCCTTCCTCTAATGATGTTCAATTCATGATTGGTGGTGGTATAAGATGCACTTTTATGGATTATTTCTTGGTTTTGGTTGAATTGGTGAAGTTTTATATTTTTGGGGATTTTTCTGTTTTAATATGAACATGGTTGTGTGGTTATATATGATGATTGGAAATGATGTTTAAGGACTCTATGAGGTGGAAAAAGTGGACAATTGCAATCAATTTCTGTTTTGGAAGAAATTTCAGAAAATTAGGTTTTGTGAAGGAACATTCTGCCCGAATTTTTAGCTCCTAGTTAGAGGCCGAATTGTCCTTTTATTAAAACATGAAAGTTGTTGGGAATGACATTTTAGAGGTTCCTAAAAAATTTCAGGTCAATCGGACTAGCGTAGAGTGATAAAAGTCGAAATTACTATTGCTGTTCTGGTTTTACCCGAATGTAAGAATTGCGCCTGTAATTGGTTGTTTGGCTGGAATTGCTTCCGAATTGGTTTTTGAGGTCTTCTGATGAAATTTACCCTATTTCTTAGCTTTCAGATGGTTTTGGAATTTCTGGATTTGGACTTGGAGGGCCTGAGTTATGATGTTTCCGCTATAATGCGTTCTGTGAATCTATTTTTGTGATTCTGGTATGGTATCTTACATTTTTGACCTGGTTACACTCGAAACTGGGTTGAGTGACCTTCTGTAATATTGTAGCCCTGTCTCTTAGCTTCGAAACAGTGGGTCTTTCACCTTCATCCGACAATCATAGCGCCTTTGGTACCATTACCATAAAATGACGTCAAAACTATTTTTCTGGTTTTGAGCTTAACTTTCATTTCCGGACTTTTCCCTAGTTTGACTTGTACTAGTACTACTTGGAGCTTGCTGAATGGCTATTGGATGAACTTGTTGTTGTGTGTACCTTTGGGTTTGAATGAGAAAAATAATGAAGCCATGATGGCTGGAAAAGTTAGTAAATTCAAGGGAAGTGCTGTCCGAACTTTGAAGGGACCTGTTTGCATAGGGTTTGTGATCTACGACTTGGATTTGAGCAAGGCAATGTTATATTCTGGATGATTTTTGAGCCATGGAGGTCAGTGACCCTAAATTATTTCCGAAGTACTTGTGAAATATTTCTTGCATTATTTATTCGATTGCATATCATGCGTGCTTGCATGTGAATTCCTGATATGATTTTGGCTTCAATGAGTTCTGGGAAAGTCTTGTGCTGGACACCAACGTCTCCACTCTGTTTATGGTTCAGGTTCATGTTTATCTGGAGCTCAAAAAGGGGCTCCCTCTCTCTGTTTACTGTTATACGTTCAAGAATCTATTTGAGCGTTAGGTGTTCAAGTGCAATGATTTCACGGGCTCACGAGAGCAATAAACGTACATTTGATCTCTGAATCATGACATCATCGAAATGTAACATTGTGAAATATATTTGATTTCTGATTTTACTGGTTACTCACTGAGCTTATAGCTCACCCCAAAACTATTTTATTCCCCTCCGCAGGGCTCGTGGTGAAGGAAGGCTTGTTGTGATTTTATTGTTGTGGAATTCCTCTTGTATAAGAATTGGGATCATGGATCAGAGTGGCGCAGTGGAAGCGTGGACGCTTCGCTTATGACATGTAATTATTGCAGAATTTGATATAATATTTGAGATTTATATTGTAATTCATTTGAGGAATGTAGTGAACGACTGAGTCCCGGCGAGAGCTGGGCAGGCGGCCCGCCGAACCCTCTGGTTCGCCTTAGGGGGAGGTGGGGCTGTCACAGTTGGTATCAGAGCTTAGGCTTCAGATCTCTGTAGTGTATCCTAGGCTTGAAGTTTAGGATGCCGGACTGTGGGTTTGGTTTGCAATATTAGTGATTCTTGCGGGATATCTCGACTTGATTGGTACAAGATGGAATGTCGAGGACGGCATTCTTTTAAGGAGGGGAGATTGTGACGCCCTGAAAAGTTTTGATGTGAGAACCCGAAAATTTTCCATAGATTTTTTCTAGGTTTATTTTAATTTAATCGCCCCGCCTTTTCCTACATTTTTCTTTATTTCTCGAAAAATTCCCCTTCAGATAATGTTTTATGAGGCAAAGATAGTTTTTTGAAAATGATTTCTTCCTAAGTAATCGGTTTTTAAGTTCTTTTGAGAAAATAAGAGCGTACTTTTGGACGTGGGAACCCGCTTAGTGCGGTAAAATGGCATTATATTTTTGACAACTTGTTTGGAATTTTTTGTATTAAGTGGATAATAATTTTTTACAAGGTGGTTTAAGATATTTGTATTGGAGAGACAAAAAAATAAGTTTTGAACCAAAAGGTGACAAGTGTCACCTTGTGATTTAATCTTGGACTTTGACCATTTGACTTTACCTTTACCTTTACCAAATAAATACCAAAAATTGATCAAAATAAGCTTCATTTTGCAAGCTTCTTGGCCGAATGTTCTTGCTCAAGAAAGAAAAAAAAGCTCTCAATTTCTTCCTTCTATTTCTTGCTCAATCTTCAAATCCAACCAATAAAACTCCAAATCATTCCATAAAATCTCTTTGCTAAGTGGTCTTGAGGTGTTTTGTGGAGTTGTTTGGAAAGCTAAGGTGACTAGTTGCTCTATCTCTTGTATTGCTAAGGTGAGTTGTGAAGGACCCCTCTCCTTCCTCTAATGATGTTCAATTCATGATTGGTGGTGGTATAAGATGCACTTTTATGGATTATTTCTTGGTTTTGGTTGAATTGGTGAAGTTTTATATTTTTGGGGATTTTTCTGTTTTAACAAGAACATGGTTGTGTGGTTATATATGATGATTGGAAATGATGTTTAAGGACTCTATGAGGTGGAAAAAGTGGACAATTGCAATCAATTTCTGTTTTGGAAGAAATTTCAGAAAATTAGGTTTTGTGAAGGAACATTCTGCCGAATTTTTAGCTGCTAGTTATAGGCCGAATTGGCCTTGGCTTAAAACATGAAAGTTGTTGGGAATGACATTTTAGAGGTGCCTTCAAAATTTCAGGCCAATCGGAGTAGCGTAGAGTGATAAAAGTCGAAATTACTATTGCTGTTCTGGTTTTACCCGAATGTAAGAATTGCGCCTGTAATTGGTTGTTTGGCTGGAATTGCTTCCGAATTGGTTTTTGAGGTCTTCTGATGAAATTTACCCTGTTTCTTAGCTTTCAGATGGTTTTGGAATTTCTGGATTTGGACTTGGAGAGCCTGAGTTATGATGTTTCCGCTAGAATGCGTTCTGTGAATCTATTTTTGTGATTCTGGTATGGTATCTTACATTTTTGACCTGGTTACACTCGAAACTGGGTTGAGTGACCTTCTGTAATATTGTAGCCCTGTCTCTTAGCTTCGAAACAGTGGGTCTTTCACCTTCATCCGACAATCATAGCGCCTTTGGTACCATTACCATAAAATGACGTCAAAACTATTTTTCTGGTTTTGAGCTTAACTTTCATTTCCGGACTTTTCCCTAGTTTGACTTGTACTAGTACTACTTGGAGCTTGCTGAATGGCTATTGGATGAACTTGTTGTTGTGTGTACCTTTGGGTTTGAATGAGAAAAATAATGAAGCCATGATGGCTGGAAAAGTTAGTAAATTCAAGGGAAGTGCTGTCCGAACTTTGAAGGGACCTGTTTGCATAGGGTTTGTGATCTACGACTTGGATTTGAGCAAGGCAATGTTATATTCTGGATGATTTTTGAGCCATGGAGGTCAGTGACCCTAAATTATTTCCGAAGTACTTGTGAAATATTTCTTGCATTATTTATTCGATTGCATATCATGCGTGCTTGCATGTGAATTCATGATATGATTTTGGCTTCAATGAGTTCTGGGAAAGTCTTGTGCTGGACACCAACGTCTCCACTCTGTTTATGGTTCAGGTTCATGTTTATCTGGAGCTCAAAAAGGGGCTCCCTCTCTCTGTTTACTGTTATACGTTCAAGAATCTATTTGAGCGTTAGGTGTTCAAGTGCAATGATTTCACGGGCTCACGAGAGCAATAAACGTACATTTGATCTCTGAATCATGACATCATCGAAATGTAACATTGTGAAATATATTTGATTTCTGATTTTACTGGTTACTCACTGAGCTTATAGCTCACCCCAAAACTATTTTATTCCCCTCCGCAGGGCTCGTGGTGAAGGAAGGCTTGTTGTGATTTTATTGTTGTGGAATTCCTCTTGTATAAGAATTGGGATCATGGATCAGAGTGGCGCAGTGGAAGCGTGGACGCTTCGCTTATGACATGTAATTATTGCAGAATTTGATGTAATATTTGAGATTTATATTGTAATTCATTTGAGGAATGTAGTGAACGACTGAGTCCCGGCGAGAGCTGGGCAGGCGGCCCGCCGAACCCTCTGGTTCGCCTTAGGGGGAGGTGGGGCTGTCACAGTTGGTATCAGAGCTTAGGCTTCAGATCTCTGTAGTGTATCCTAGGCTTGAAGTTTAGGATGCCGGACTGTGGGTTTGGTTTGCAATATTAGTGATTCTTGCGGGATATCTCGACTTGATTGGTACAAGATGGAATGTCGAGGACGACATTCTTTTAAGGAGGGGAGTTTGTGACGCCCTGAAAAGTTTGAGTGTGAGAACCCGAAAATTTTCTAATTTTCTAGGGTTTATTTTATTTAATCGCCCGCCTTTTCTACATTTTCTTTATTCGAAAAATTCCCCAGATAATGTTTATGAGCAAAGATAGTTTGAAAATGATTTTTCTAGTATCGGTTAGTTTTTGAGAAATTAAGAGCGTATTTTGGACGTGGGACCCGCTAGTGCGGTAAATGCATTATATTTTTGACAACTTGTTGGAATTTTGTATTAAGTGATATTATTTTACAAGGTGTTAAGATATTTGTATTGGAGAGACAAAAAGATAAGTTTTGAACCAAAAGGTGACAAGTGTCACCTTGTGATTTAATCTTGGACTTTGACCATTTGACTTTACCTTTACCTTTACCAAATAAATACCAAAAATTGATCAAAATAAGCTTCATTTTGCAAGCTTCTTGGCTGAATGTTCTTGCTCAAGAAAGAAAGAAAAGCTCTCAATTTCTTCCTTCTATTTCTTGCTCAATCTTCAAATCCAACCAATAAAATTCCAAATCATTCCATAAAATCTCTTTGCTAAGTGGTCTTGAGGTGTTTTGTTGAGTTGTTTGGAAAGCTAAGGTGACTAGTTGCTCTATCTCTTGTATTGCTAAGGTGAGTTGTGAAGGACCCCTCTCCTTCCTCTAATGATGTTCAATTCATGATTGGTGGTGGTATAAGATGCACTTTTATGGATTATTTCTTGGTTTTGGTTGAATTGGTGAAGTTTTATATTTTTGGGGATTTTTCTGTTTTAATATGAACATGGTTGTGTGGTTATATATGATGATTGGAAATGATGTTTAAGGACTCTATGAGGTGGAAAAAGTGGACAATTGCAATCAATTTCTGTTTTGGAAGAAATTTCAGAAAATTAGGTTTTGTGAAGGAACATTCTGCCGAATTTTTAGCTGCTAGTTATAGGCCGAATTGGCCTTGGCTTAAAACATGAAAGTTGTTGGGAATGACATTTTAGAGGCCCCTACAAAATTTCAGGTCAATCGGAGTAGCGTAGAGTGATAAAAGTCGAAATTACTATTGCTGTTCTGGTTTTACCCGAATGTAAGAATTGCGCCTGTAATTGGTTGTTTGGCTGGAATTGCTTCCGAATTGGTTGTTGAGGTCTTCTGATGAAATGTACCCTGTTTCTTAGCTTTCAGATGGTTTTGGAATTTCTGGATTTGGACTTGGAGAGCCTGAGTTATGATGTTTCCGCTAGAATGCGTTCTGTGAATCTATTTTTGTGATTCTGGTATGGTATCTTGCATTTTTGACCTGGTTACACTCGAAACTGGGTTGAGTGACCTTCTGTAATATTGTAGCCCTGTTTCTTAGCTTCGAAACAGTGGGTCTTTCACCTTCATCCGACAATCGTAGCGCCTTTGGTACCATTACCGTAAAATGACGTCAAAACTGTTTTTCTGGTTTTGAGCTTAACTTTCATTTCCGGACTTTTCCCTAGTTTGACTTGTACTAGTACTACTTGGAGCTTGCTGTGACGGCCCCACCTCCCCCTATGGCGAACCAGAGGGTTCGGCGGGTCGCCTGCCCGGCTCTCGCCGGGACTCAGTCGCTCACTAAAGTCCTCAAACGAATTACAAGAATAAACCTCAAATATTACAATATAAATCTCCAATAGTTACATGTCACAATTGCAGCGGAAACAATTCTCAACTATACATAAAATGATTCTAAATCCAAACTGTACAAGATATATGCCATCCAGTCACGTGAACAAGTACTACAAGTCCTTCCTTCGCTTTGAGCCCTGTGGAGGGGAATAAAATATTTTTGGGGTGAGCTAGAAGCTCAGTGAGTAACCAGTAAAATCAGAAATCAAATATAATTTCACAATAATGCATTCAATGATTTCATGATTCCAAGATCAAATATACGTCTATTGCTCTCGTGAAGCCAGTGAAATCATTGCACTTGAACACACCCCAACGCTCAAATAGATCCTTGAACATAAAACAGAGAGAGGGGAGCCCCTTTTTTGAGTATCCCAGATAAACTATGAACATGAACCATAAACAAGAGGAGACGTTGGTGTCCAGCACAAGACTTTCCCAGAACTCATTGAAGCCAAAATCATTATCATGAATTCACATGCAAGCACGCATGAGATGCAATCAGAAGTAATTAACGCAAGAAATGGTTCATAATAAATAACTTTAGAAAATAGGTTTGAGGTCACTCACCTCATGGCTCAGAAACCATCCATATATATCATTGCCTTGCTCAAATCCAAGCTAAATCGTAATCAACGCAATCAAGTCCTTTAAAAGTTCGGAACAGCACTTCCCCTAAATTTGCTAACTTTTCCAGCCATCATGGCTTCATTATTTCCTCAGCCAGTCCCAAAGGTACACACACAACAACAAATTCATCCAATAGCCATTCAGCAAGCTCCAAGTAGTACTAGTACAAGTCAAGCTAGGGAAAAGTCCGGAAATGAAAGTTAAGCTCAAAACCAGAAAAATAGTTTTTGATATCATTTTACGGTAATGGCACCAATGGCACTACGATTATCGGATGAAGGTGCAAGATACACCGTTTCGAAGATAGGAGATAGGGCTACAATATTGCAGAAGGTCACTCAACCCATTTTCGAGTGTAACCAGGTCAAAAATGCAAGATACCATACCAGAATCACAAAACCAGATTCACAGAACGCATTCTAGCGGAAACATCATAAAGCAGGCTATCAAAGTCCAAATCCAGAAATTACAAAACCAGCTGAAAGTTAAGAAACAGGGATACATTTCATCAGAAGGCCTCAACAACCAATTCGGAAGCAATTCCAGCCAAACCAACCAATTACAGGCGCAATTCTTACATTCGGGTAAAACCAGAACAGCAATAGTAATTTCGACTTTTCTCATTCTACACTACTCCGATTGACCTGAAATTTTGTAGGCACCTCTAAAATGTCATTCCCTACAACTTTCATGTTTTAATCCAAGGACAATTCGGCCTCTATCTATGACCTATAAATTCGGGCAGAATGTATTCATCATAACCCTAACTTTCCAAAATTTCTTCCAAAACAGAAATTGATTGCAATTGTCCACTTTTTCCACCTTCTAGAATCATTAAACATCATTTCCAATCATCATACATAACCACATAATCATGCTCATATAAAAACAGAAAAATCCCCAATAATTATAAAACTTCACCAATTCAACCAAAATCAAGATATAATCCATAAAACCATCTCTTTAGCCATCACAAGTCTCTAATTTAGCATAATCAAGAACAAAGAAAGGATTGCTAGACATGAACCTTGAAATATCAAGAAAGTTGATGGCTTAGTCCTTTGCCTTCTCTAATCACTCCACCACTACCTTCAATCTTCCTAAACAAGTGACTTTTGTGGAGGAATTCGAAAGTTTAACGGTTGATTCACAAGATTGAGCAAGAAATGGAGTTGGAGTTGAAGGCTTTCTTCTTGTATTTTTGCTCTAAGAGGTTCAGCCAAGCTTGCAGAAATTTAGGTGATTTTTGGGTCAAAATTGAGTATTAGTAAAGGTAAGAAATAATGGTCAAAGTCAAGGTTGAATAGGAAGATGACACTTGTCACCCTTTTGGTTCAAAACTTATCTTTTTGTCTCTCCAATACAAATATCTTAACACATTGTAAAATAATATCACTTAATACAAAATTCCAACAAGTTGTCAAAAATATATTGCGTTTACCGCACTTGCGGGTCCCACGTTCAAAATACGCTCTTAATTTCTCAAAAACTAACCGATACTAGAAAAATCATTTTAAAACTATTTTTGCTCATAAACTTTATCTGGGGAATTTTTCTAATAAAGAAAATGAAGAAAAGGCGGGCGATTAAATAAAATAAACCCTAGAAAATTAGAAAATTTCCGGGTTCTCAAACTCATTTTTTTTTCGGGGCGTCACACTTGCTGAATGGCTATTGGATGAACTTGTTGTTGTGTGTACCTTTGGGTTTGAATGAGAAAAATAATGAAGCCATGATGGCTGGAAAAGTTAGTAAATTCAAGGGAAGTGCTGTCCGAACTTTGAAGGGACCTGTTTGCATAGGGTTTGTGATCTACGACTTGGATTTGAGCAAGGCAATGTTATATTCTGGATGATTTTTGAACCATGGAGGTGAGTGACCCTAAACTATTTTCGAAGTACTTGTGAAATATTTCTTGCATTATTTATTCGATTGCATATCATGTGTGCTTGCATGTGAATTCATGATATGATTTTGGCTTCAATGAGTTCTGGGAAAGTCTTGTGCTGGACACCAACGTCTCCACTCTGTTTATGGTTCAGGTTCATGTTTATCTGGAGCTCAAAAAGGGGCTCCCTCTCTCTGTTTACTGTTATACGTTCAAGAATCTATTTGAGCGTTAGGTGTTCAAGTGCAATGATTTCACGGGCTCACGAGAGCAATAAACGTACATTTGATCTCTGAATCATGACATCATCGAAATGTAACATTGTGAAATATATTTGATTTCTGATTTTACTGGTTACTCACTGAGCTTATAGCTCACCCCAAAACTATTTTATTCCCCTCCGCAGGGCTCGTGGTGAAGGAAGGCTTGTTGTGATTTTATTGTTGTGGAATTCCTCTTGTATAAGAATTGGGATCATGGATCAGAGTGGCGCAGTGGAAGCGTGGACGCTTCGCTTATGACATGTAATTATTGGAGAATTTGATGTAATATTTGAGATTTATATTGTAATTCATTTGAGGAATGTAGTGAACGACTGAGTCCCGGCGAGAGCTGGGCAGGCGGCCCGTCGAACCCTCTGGTTCGCCTTAGGGGGAGGTGGGGAAGTCACAGACTTGATGAGTGCTTCTTTCATGCCTAAGTGGTCAAATACTTGATGAATCTTGTTCACTTGAATGAAAAGTATTTATTTCTAGGCGAGTGTGTACTTTATCGCACTCGACCTAACTGTTGCTGTATCGCTTAACTGTTCAATATTTTATTGTTTAGATGTTATTTGCGTATGCTGTAGGCCATGTGTACTTTATCACATTGGCTGAACAAGGCCTTTTCCCCTTCGTTATCACCTATTCGAGCCAGAAGCGGACTCGATCGGATAGGTTGATAACCCTGGGCACTGTATTTTGGTATACTCGAGTATTACCACTGGAGGAATAAGGTGATGGCCAGTCAACCAAAAGAGTTACCGATGGGAGTTATAAGGACGGGAAGTGGACCGAGTACTGTATCCTTTTGTGTTTGCTTTACTATTAATACTGTTATTGCTCTCCTAGTTGACATTTCTCGGGTAAGACTCCTCATGAGCATTAATCTCTGAGACGAAGCAATCCTTGTAATGTTCTTCTAGTCGGACGAGCCACTATTTGTTTGACTAAAATTCATGAAAATATATTTATGTGATCATGCATTCCAAATGTACGTTAGTGGTTTTTAAATGATTTATGAGTTGTACTCATAATAAAGTTGCCAACAAAAGTATTACTTCTACATGTGTTTCCAAAGTAACACTTACGCAATGGTTTATAAATACTTGATTTTCCCTTTTGAAACCTCATTGAGCTTTAGCTCACCCCCAAAAACATTTTAGTTCTATGCAGGGCTCGAGAAGGATAGTTACTCAAGCACAAGGATTTGGAGTACCGTGGATTATCCTTCATCTGGGTTGTGATTGATTTTCTTTGTGGAATGTAATGGTTATTTTGAAAGATTTGTGAACTTTATGGCATGATGTACCTGTGGTTGAAGTGAATGTAAATCTCATGATATTTTGGGGATTATATTTTTGTAAGAATGATTTGAATTGCAAACATAAGGATTGTACTTAAGTTATTATTGTGAAAATTTAGATGAAGTATTGGACTCGTACTTTGGTATGTTGGACTGGTGGATATATTATACTCCGTTTGAGCTTTTAAGAACCATCGATTACATTCATGCTTGAGTTTTGTAGTGAGTCCCGGCGAGAGCTGGGCAGGCAGCCCGCCAAACCCTTTGGTTCGCCTTAGGGGCAAGTGGGGTCGTCACAGGTGGTATTAGAGCTTAGGCTCTAGATCTTTGTAGTGTATCCTAGGCTTTAAGTATAGGTGTAGACACCAAATTTTTGGTTTCTAATTTTATTTTAATTAGTTTAATTTTAGATTTATTTGTTTCAATTTTAGATTTATTTTGGTTGTTTCCTGTTTTGTGCCTCTTATTGTATTTTAATTAGTTTACAAGCATTTATTTTATCTACTAATTTGATTAAAAAAAAGAGAAAAAAGAAAAAGAAAAAGGAAAAGCATTCAAAAAAAAATATATATATATATGCTTTAGTTGTTTTTTTTTATTCAAATTCAGTGTTTCCTTGAAAAAAAAAAAGAGAAAAATGATGAAAATGAAAAATCGCAACTTTGTTGTTTATTATCTCTAGTTTATTTATTTTTATCCGATGTTAGTTAAATTGTCATTTTTTTACTTAATTTCATTATCATTTTGTTAAATTACTTTAAAAAGAAAAAAAAAAGGATTTTACATGCAAGCTGCGGAAATGCAGCTTGCAAGGACAGTTGCATGCCCATCGGAGGGCTGGTTTTTAAGCTAGTAAAAAACCCCTCATCCTCACCTTTGAGGTGAGGGTTTAGGGGATATAGCTCCCCATATAAAAGGAAAGGGAGATAGCAAAGAGGGGGCGGGGAGCGACGGCTGCAAAAATCTGGAAAAGGAAAAAAAATCTGGGAAAAGTCCGAGAGAGAGGAGAAAAGAAAGGACGGCTGAGAGGGTTTTGGAGTGGACGACTGAGTGAAAAAGGCTGAGGGAGAATCTGGGAAGCAAAAGAGACCAAGGAGGGAAGTGAAGAGAGCTTCGGGTCGAACCAAAAGAAGGAGAGGAGCTGCTGGAGTCCTTTTTCATACTCGCTGCCAACCTCCGTCGAAACAGCATTGTAAGATTTCTTTTTAGCTTTGCTTATAGATAGTTTCTGTGAGAATCATGGGTCGTTTGTTTGTCTCTAATGGTTATGTGTTTGATTGGTTGTGCTATTTTGTTCGGCGATGAGTCTGCAAGTATGGTGAAAAGATTTGCAGTAGCCCTTTTCTTTATCATTATAGCTTAAAGCTGCTCCCTTTTGTTGATTATTTTGTATGACAAGTTTGTTAGATTTCCAAATCTGTTTGGTGTTGTTAATTCCATTCTCAAGCTGTGGTTTAGTAGTAAAGATGTTAACTTTGAAAAGAAAATAACATTTCCTTGGCTGATTCGTTCGATTCTGCGTCTGAAGTCACATGTCTGATGGTTGTGAAGGTTTCCAGTTTGTTGTTTTCTATTCTGATGTTCACGCTTAAATCTCAATGTCTTACGTTTGCAAAGTTTTGAAGATTGTTTGAGGATTTGCTGGCTGAATTTAAATGAGGTTTGACTGTTTTGCACATGAAAGGAAGTCTGCTGCAACAAGGTCGAAGCTTTCGGCCTGTTGCAGCAGTGTTAGTATAGCTCAGTTGCAGGATGGTTGAGGTCGTAGTTTGGCCTGAATTTGCTGCTTAGGTCTGTTTTGCTATCGGTTGGTGAGCTATTACATGTGCTTACTGCTATTTTAAAAGCCAGAAATGCATGACATAACAATTGGCCGCACCTTTGTTTTGCTATTATGAAAATTCTGGCTGTACTTTGTCTCCTGTTTTTGCCGTTATTTCTTGCATTCTTGACAGCCACCAATCCAGTTTTTTCTACCTTAGTCTTGTAATAAAAGTGTGGTATTCGGTTGGGAAGATGATTGGGAGTGGTGTATTGTGTTAGTTGGTATTCATTGGTGATGCATCTGGTTTGTGAGTGCTGCATGGTGTAGTGAAAATCAGCAAAGGAAAAGCTACCACAGCTTCATGGTCATACCCTGAGCTTCCTTCGCATGTTTAGATGTTTAATAGGTGCTGGTTTAGATTGAAGTTTGATGCCGGGTTTGCATGCTTGGGGGCTGAAGTACCTGATTTAGGATCTAATGCTTGCTGGAAAATGAATGATTCAGGTTGTCAAACCAGTGTTGCACGCATGTTTTCCAGAATTTCTGCATGATATTTTGCTGAGTTTGTTTGTTTGGGTTGGGGTGTTTATGTGGTTAGTTCCTTAGTCTAAAGCTGTGATGTTGGGGTTGAAAATATCTAATCCAGGTTATGTTTCGGAATCGGAAATCTGAGCTTGGAAACGAAATGCAGCTGGTTTCTTTCTTAGTTAGTTGCAGAAGCTTCCACCGTAGCTTTGCATGAATCAGTTGCAGAAATTTGCAGCAAGAAATCTGATCCTATGGCCACTCTCTGCTTTGTTTCATTTCGTTTTGCACGATTAGTTTTTGTGCGTGATGATGGCCTTAAGGAAACTAATAAATGTTGAGTTTGAAGCCTTGTTTAAGATGTTTGGGGTGACTAATGAGAAGCATTTGCAGAAACATAACAACCAGAAATGAAGAAAGCTATTCGTATGCATGCATGGGAAAATTCTGAATTTTGCACTTGGACTCCCCAAGCTTCCCTTTATCTTGTTGGGGCCCAATTATGTGTTGATCTCTTGCAATTAAGTCCAAAGTTGATTACAATTTAACCGTTATTTGGCCTTTTCTTTATTTTTGGGACCTTTGAAGTTCTTAAATATTTCAATTGGCCTTGATGAATTGGAAAATGGTTGCTATTGAGTCCTTAGTCTATTTTAGAAATTTAACCAATGATTCATTTTTGCTTGGAAATCATGCATTATTTGATCATTTTAAGTGGCAATTGAAGAAGGATTCGATGATTTGGTGGATTCAAATTGGCTTATTTGCATTTTACCACTAAATTGGTGTATTAATTCTTTTTTTTGATGGTTTTAGCCCAAGTTATCCCTTTCTTTGGTGACTATAGCCCAAGTTAAGTCTTGTCCACCTTATTAGCATTACAAACGGGGGGAGGTACAACTTCTTTTATCCCTTTTTGTCTCTCCTATGTGATTCTACGTGCTAAGTGCGAATTGCATGTCTACTTTACTTCCCTTGCCTTTCTTTAATTCCTTTCATTTGTTTCATTTACTTTTGCTTTTTATTTAAGTTATTCTTTATGGGGTATGTGTACACCTCTTGGCTTGTAATAGATAGGGCCTGGCAAGCATTTTTGTCCATTCTCCCCTTCCCCTTTTTTGTTTTAGTTAGCAGAAATGTGATAGGTTCATTAGATTGATTGCTTGGTTTTGTTGCTACGTGTTAATTTGCTTTATTAGGTTATTGCATTTAGTCGAGCATGCTAAGTGTTATGTGCTACGTGTTTATAGGTGATTGGCATGTCTACTTGCTTTCTATAGTCATAGATGAACGTGATGGATGAATACACATCACCACACTAGTCCAACGCTAGTTGTGGCTCATTGTCCCGTTTTCCACTAGTCCAACGCTAGTAGGAATTCATAGATATGGGCTAGTCCAACGCTAGACCCTTAGGGATTTCCCTCGCTAGTTCATACTTGCATGTTTCACTACGTTTCATGCATTTTTCTTAGTTTTCTAGCATTTGGCATGCCCCTCCAACCCTTTTCCCTTCATTTTAGGCTTTTGCATCTTCATGCTAGTTATAGGGTACATTCGCCTGAGGGTCCCCTTTCGATAAGGGAAACGAGCGAGTGTGTCTACAAAATAGCCTTAGCACGCTAGTTCTTCCTTCTAATCAAAGGAAAAATTAAAGTCGTGAAATTAGGAGTCATTCCCGTACCCGACTTGATGCATTCTTCTAGGTTCATGCACTCTCATTCTTATCATATCACTTCCTCACTCTTTCATCCACGTTTTCTCACTACTTATATTTTTCTCAATCCACATGCCATGTTTGCACATTTTTCTTCTTTTATCATTTATTTTTCACCTTACAAATTGCACCCAATTGCACTTATATGTATCTACTATCATATTTTCATCCATTTGCACACAGACACCTTTATTTTCTCAATTTGCACACATGCACTTGCCTTACAATTGCACACATGCACGTTTTCTTACATTTTCACACTTGCACTCATATTTGAGCCTTCATTTGCATCATTCGTGACCTCTATGAGGACTTCCCTTTTTGGCCACCACAACTCATGTGGTTGGGACCAAAAAGCCTCGTAAGAGACATTTTAGATTTAGGATTGCATTTCTTTTTCATATCCATTAGTCATATCCAACATGCAACGCATATTTTGGGTAGAAGAATTAGGAAAATAAGGGTTAAGTCACGCAACTAGCTTCGGCTAGGGTAAGGGAGTGCCTTAGGCTTTGCCTTTGCCTTCTCCCTTATCAAATGTGACCCCCGATCCCTCGGTTTGGTTACGTAGACCTAAAAGTTCTTCAAAAGGGGTTTGTTTACTTTTCTTTCCAAAAAATCACTTTTTGGGTGACTTGGTACACCCTAACTCTATACCAAGTGGCAACTCCATTTTTCATTCAAAAACCCTTTTTGAACTTTGTTTGGCCAAACCGTCGCATTTTCAAATCCCACGGCCTTTTATTTTCATCTTCACACACGTTCACACACACACTACATTCACACACCACACAAATCAAAAAGTGGGGCGCGACAATAGGATGCCGGACTGTGGAGTTTGATTGTCTTGCAAGTGGAATGTGATCTTAGTACTTGATGATTGATTGAGTAATATTGAAGTGCTTGTTTTTAAGTGGGTTTGCACAGTAGGGTTTCTTATATTATAGGAAACTGAAGAGAATTGTGTGAGGTTGATTTGAAAAGTGATAGTTGAGTTTCTTGAACATTGGTACTAGTGATATCTATATGATCGAATTTGACTAGGTAAATCGTAAGTTTCGAGGTATCCTCTAGGCTTGTAATCTTCGTAAGTATATGTATAAAACTGAATGTGAATCTTGGATTGATTGCTTGAGTGAGACCTCTTGCAAAAATTTTCTTTGAGGAATAGTGGGGATTGAGTTGATTTGCATCTGGAGATGGCCAGTCCTAGTGCGAATTGACTTGGTTTCCACTTGACGCTTAAGTGAGCCAGTTGTACATATTCTCTGAGTTTGAACATGGGACTTGAGGCTTTAACTAGAAATCCCAAGGTTGGTTATTCTTGGAGATGAATGTACTTTAGTCATTGGTTGGCTTGCTAAAGATTTTTAAACTTTGGATGAATGACCTTTGATTTCAACTTGTATTATGACCTGATTAGCTCTAATTTTGTAATGGCATACAACTTAATTGAGACTAGTTTAAATTCTATGTTAACCGTGAATGTGTTATTTGTGAAATTGTTATCTGTGGATATAGTTTTATTGCTCATTTTGAAAAATTGTTAAATACACGTGTGCATAGATAATTTTGGTTTAGTGAGCCATTTACACATACATGTATAGATTAGTTGTGAGAATAGAAGCTGGGAAACAACGACGTGGGCGTCAACCCAGACGACCTCAAAATCAAGGAGGAGATAAAGAATCTACCGCTGACCGAAACGTTGAACCTAGGGTTGGGGTAGAAAACCAAATTGGGTTAGTTTTGACTCGCATGACAGACATACTAGAGCGATTGGTACCCCAACAAGGCTAGGGAATTGGACAACTGAACCAACTTGAAAACCAAGAAATAGGGGAGGATAGGGCTTTAGAGAGATTTCAAAAGTTTTCCCCTCCTAAATTTTCTGGGGGTCCTGACCCCAATATAGCTGAAAATTGGTTGGAGAATATAAGGAATATATTTGATGCACTAGATTATTCCGAGGAGAGAGAAGTAAACTTTGCTATGTTCCAACTTGAAGGACCGGCTCGAGCATGGTGGAATGTTATAAGAAATAAGTGGGAAAGGGAACAAACTCCGAGAACTTGGATGAATTTTGTCCTAGAATTTAATGAAAAATTTCTTCCACCACTAGTCCAAGAAAAAAAGAGAGGATGATTTTATAAAACTTCGCCAAGGAACTTCAAGTGTGGCAGAATATGAAACTGAGTTCACGAAGCTGTCTAGGTTTGCCCCGAAATTGGTAATTACAGAGCGAAAGAGAATAAGGCGGTTTATTCAGGGCCTCAATCTAGAAATTCAAGATGGCCTCGCAGCGGCCCAAATCGAAACGTTTAGTGATGCCCTTGAGAAAGCCCAAAGGATTGAGATTTCAAAAGCCAAATTGAGAGTTTTTCAGGTACGGAAAAGAGATGCACCTAGTAGTAGTCACCCTGAGGCATCTAGAAACACTGTACCACCACCGAAAGTTGGAAAAGGAGCTGGTGCGGTGAGACTACCACTTCCATCTTCTTCTCAGATGCAGCAACTAGAAGGAACTCCGTCACAAGAAACTCAGATTAAAAGGGGTCAATCAAGGATGACGCCACAGGGAAGTCAAGCCATGAATTTTCAACCAATCTGTGGATACAGTGGAAAAGGAAACCACACCGAAAATAACTGCTGGGTGAAGGAGGGAAAGTGTTTGCGTTGTGGGAATGCAGACCATCAGGTTAGCAACTGCCCAAGAAAGCAACCACGAGAGAATAATCATCGACAAGGATATGGAACTACTTCTGAACGAACTACTGAAGGAAGGAACCGACCACAAGTGCCAACTGGAACATATGCCTCTATTGGTCAACAGACTCTGGGGTCGACCGAGGTAGTTGAAGGTATGAATTTCGAGGATGAAATTCTCTTAAGGGGGAGAGGATGTGAGGACTCATATTTTAATTATTGCAAAATATTCTTAAATTGGTCATTTAAAAGTATTTTTGCATGTGAATTACTCAAGTTTTCCCAAATTGCATGAATTTCTCGAAAATGAGTCTAAACAATTGATTCTTTAAACAATTATTATTTTAATGACCAAATTTATTCGAGTTGAATTATTTATGGTGCTTTTGATTGTTATATATACTTGTCGCATTTGCATCTTTGACTTTTAATAAATTTTATTATTGTTGGTTCTTAGATAAGTATGTAAAAATAAGTTTAAAATTGCAAATAAGTTAATTGTGCAAAATATTGGGTTATTTGAATTTTTGCCAAGTTAAGTTAATATTTCTTGACGTAGAGTGTGTTATTGCTTTAATATTAATTCCTTGAATTTCAATAGCTAATTTTAAGTATTATTAATCTTAGGTGTTAACGGGAACCTAGAATTAAGACGAATCGTTTTAAGTCAAGACTTTGTATAATTACGCTTAGGACGTTGTATTTCGATAATTGAATTTTGCTAGGTTAGTATATTAGTAGGCATTCGATTTACGTTTGGGGTAAATTTTGGAATTAGTTTAGGATTGAGGGCTTAAGTGGAAATTTGGATGAGATGTGAAATGACCAAAATAGCCCTCCTCCAATTCAAATTCACCATGCAGCCATGGAAAAAATTCTTGAACAAACTAAGCTTCAAACATTTCCATTCTAGCCGGTTCCATTTCCTTTTATTTACTCCACCATTCCACCAATCATAAAGCCGGCTCACACCCCACTATCATACTCCACTATATCAACTACATACCACTACAACAATACCTCCATTCCATTTGCCTTTCTACCGTGAGCTGTGAGTGAGCAACTTCATTGGAAATAACGTCCGAGAGGGAGAGCCGAGCTTCTCATTGTTTTCTTTCGGCCGTAAGCCAACAAAGAAAAAAGGGAGACCTGCTGCTCATTCTTCATTCTAGCCGTGAGCAGGTGGAGAAAACCGAGAGCTAAACTATGTGAGAACCCATAATTTTCATTTTCTAGGTTTCTCGTATTTTTCATGGCTTGTTTTCTGCATTTTCGTGATTAGAAAAATTGCTAGATGAATTTAAGGAGCAGATATAATTTTTAGATGATTTTTCTAGTATCGAATGGATTTTGAGAAATTAAGAGCGTCTACCGGACGTGGGACCCACTAGTGCGAAAAGTTCAAAAAAATTCGGCCAACTAGGTTAAGTTTTGAATACTGGAATTAATTTACCGGGTGTTAAGAGATAAGTAGAGGGTGTTAAGTGGATTGATATAAGAGAGACAAGGTAGGTGAGCATTTAATAAAAGGTGACAAGTGTCACCATAGGAGTGGTTTGACCTTTTTGAACACTATTCACCCTTTTACCAATTTGGTTAAAATAGCTTAAAATGACCAAAAATCTTCAAAAATCATCAAGAAGTGGCCGGCCCTCTCTTTCTCTCTTTCTCTCTCTCTTACTCCAAGCACAAGGAAGAAAACACTTCAATCTTGTTCCAAATCATCAAAACCAACCATCCAACCTTGATTTTGCTCCATAAAACCACTTAAGGAAGTGTTGGTGAGTTGTTGTGTGAAGTTTTTTTTGAAAGTTAAGTTGACCAATCGCTCTCTCTCTCTTGTTTCTAAGGTAAGTTGTGAAGAACCACCCTCCTCCTTTAATTGATGCTTAAATCATGCTTAGTGGTAGTATGAGATGCAAGTTTATGGATTATTTCTTGATTTGTGGTTGAAATGATGAAGTTTTATTATTTTTGGGGATTTTTCTGTTTTAATATAAGCATGATTGTGTGGCTATCTATGATGATTAGAAATGGTATATAATGACTCTAGGAGGTTGAAAAAGTGATTAATCGCAACCAATTTCTGGTTTGGAAGAAATTTCTGAAAATTAGGGTTCTTGAGGGAGCATTCTGCCCGAATTTTTAGGTCCTAGTTAGAGGCCGAATTGGCCTTGGCTTAAAACATAAAAGTTGTAGGGAATGACATTTTAGAGGAGCCTACAACATTTCAGGTCAATCGGAGTAGTGTAGAATGAGAAAAGTCGAAATTACTATTGCTGTTCTGGTTTTACCCGAATGTAAGAACTGCGCCTGTAATTGGTTGTTTTGGCTGGAATTGCTTCCGAATTGATTGTTGAGGCCTTCTGATGAAATTTAACCCTGTTTCTTAGCTTTCAGATGGTTTTTTAATTTCTGGATTTGGACTTGGATAGCCTGATTTATGATGTTTCCGCTAGAATGCGTTTTGGTGAATCTGTTTTACGTTTTTGACGTAGTATCTTGCATTTTTTACCTGTTTTGCACTCAAAACTGGGTTGAGCAACCTTCTGTGATGTTGTATCCCTGTCTTTTAGCTTCGAATCGGTGGGTCGTACACCTTCATCCGGTAATCGTAGTGCCTTGGGTGCCATTACCGTAAAAAGAGGTCAAAAACTGTTTTTTTTCAGGGCAAAGCTAATTCTATTTCCGGATTTTCTGGTTTCCTCTATTGCTTGTGTATGTTTAGGGAACCCTGTTTTGGTGGTATGTAGAAGTGGTTTATGACTTGTAATCGAGTCTTATTGTGTTTATTTGAATAGTTTAGGGCTTGACTTTCATATCAGGTCATTTCCTAGCTAAATTTTGTACTTGAATGCCATTAAGCCTAGTGAACGGCTTTTGGGAATGAGATTATTTTTGTACGAGATGTTGGGACAGATTTGAGGACATAATGAAGCCATGATGGCTGGAAAATAGGTAAAAACAAGGGATATGCTGCCGAAATTTTTTCTTGAAGGCTAGTTGGATTTACTTGTGATTTGAACGAAGGGCTTTTGGGTTGTTTGAGCCTAGGTCTTCATGTTACCTTTTCGTTACCAAAAATCATGTTTTGCACATTGCTTTAGTAATTATTTGGCGAGGCATACGACTGGTAGTCGAGCCTCACATGCGCATTTTGTATACTCCATTTTGAAAGTGGAAACTTCAATTGTTTTCCTTGGATTATTTTGGGGTTTCTTGGTGATTAAAGCTCTCTTTTGGGAGGTATCCGCACTGACCCTGGTGAGTGTACTACTCACTTGTGTGTTACTATATGGCTTTGAATGTAAATTGCTTGAAGTGAATTGAATGTGACTTGATTGAAGTGAAAGTGCACTTTATCACTCTCACTTATATGCCTTATATCATTGTTGTCATGTTATTGGAATGTTACATGAAATGAAAGTACTAGACTTGGTGTCGATTGGACGAGTATCCAACGACTACAAATGTTATCATTGAGCTCAACCCCATTGGTAGTTGATTGAATCGAGCCGGCGAGGGCTTGGTCGTGCCAATTAATGAACCTTGGGTAAAGTTATATGGAATCTTGTAGTATGCGAGACTCTCGATTCCGGTATACTCGAGTAATACCAAAGTACAAGTGTTTGGATTTCGGGCCCGGTAGGGGGATGTTAGGTGGAAGGAGTGGAAGTAAAGTGGAGTCTACGGTTGGTTACTTTTGAACATTGACGGAGAGTCAATGACGTCCGATCAAGAAATGCAAACGAGGAAAGGGCTCTTGCGAGCCATCTGTATCCTTTTATCACCATATTTGACGTGTGCCTTTGCTTATTTGTACTATATTGAATGAAAGCTTGATGCTTATATGCACTTGGTTGCGTAAGTGATAGTATCTCACTGGGCAATTAGCTCACACCGTTCTTTTGTTTTCCTTACAGGAATATGACTCTTTTGGAGTGAATCTTGATAGATGATTGCTGAATGAACTAGATGTATATCTCTTTTGTATTGTATATGAAGTGAAACCCTAAATGTATCTTTAGGGCTGTTTTCACTTTCAATTTGGCAAACCGTGTATATATTCACTTTTGCAAACTTTTGTATGTTACTTTGGATTGTAATTGCTCAAGTTCAAGATGTGAATGTTTGCTTGCTATTTGGTTGGATTCTGACGGGTCGGTTACTATTCATGATCGACTCCGGATTTCAAATTTTTTTTTTGGGTTATTTTGCCATTTTGATTCGTTTACGCGCGTTATAAGTTCCGGAACGCCATAGATCACTCTAAACTGCACCGTTAGTCCTGGCGAGAGCTGGGCAGGCAGTCTGCTAACCCCTCTGGTTCGCCTTAGGGGAAGGTGGGGCTGTCACAGGTGGTATCAGAGCCACTTCGCGTGGTCTCTGCTCGGAGTGAGCTTGGGCTAAGTGGTGTTATGGTCCTGATTTCATGGATATGTCTAAGTGCTCGTTCGAGCATAAGCTATGAACCTTGAAGTGTTATAGGTCTTTAATCTTTCTCATGGTATCTAAGGACCATAGATAACTATGTCGGGCAGGAATTTCGATTTGTAGATGGTTTACTCTTGGTACTGGCCAGCTCGAGATGTGAACTATCTTATTTCGGATTCTCGTGCCCGAGTACTCCAGAATTGAGGCGATGCAAACAACCAGGTATTTGAGCCTTGTATTTTGGAAACGAGCCTTGTATTTTGGAAACATGAACAGGCTTTGTCTGACTAGAATGAGCACAAGAGATCAATGGACATCTAGTTTGGATAGTAAGTGACGTGAGAGACCAGACGGGCTGATACTGGGACGACTTCACCTTTTCCTTTTGGTCCGTCCGTATATTACTACTACCTGACGTTAGTATATGTGCTCGTATATGTGCTTGTGTACATGGTTATCTGTCCAACTTGATTTGTATTTGTGTACTTGCTTATCCGTCTTTTAATATG